>NW_028149046.1:327500-330000 GCF_946808225.1 Silurus aristotelis
TTTTATCACACTTTATCCACAACGGTAAATGTTCGTCCTTAAATTAAGCCTGAAAGCAAAGAAAAAAAAGTTAAAGCTTACAGCACCTGGTATTCCCAGGCGGTCTCCCATCCAAGTACTAACCAGGCCTGACCCTGCTTAGCTTCCGAGATCAGACGAGATCGAGCGTTCTCAGAGTGGTATGGCCGTAAGCAAGATTCGCGCTTCAAAATTGCCCATTTATTTTTGCTTGTCAGCATGTTTGTTTGCTCATATGTCTTTCCTGCTATTCCAGTTCAACTTTTATCACACTTTATCCACAACGGTAAATGTTCGTCCTTAAATTAAGCCTGAAAGCAAAGAAAAAAAAATTTAAGCTTACAGCACCTGGTATTCCCAGGCGGTCTCCCATCCAAGTACTAACCAGGCCCGACCCTGCTTAGCTTCCGAGATCAGACGAGATCGAGCGTTCTCAGAGTGGTATGGCCGTAAGCGAGATTCATGCTTTGAAATTGCCCATTTATTTTAGTTGTCAGCGTGTTTGTTTGCTCATATGCCTTTCCTGCTATTTCAGTTCAACTTTTATCACACTTTATCCACAACGGTAAATGTTCGTCCTTAAATTAAGTATGAAAGCAAAAAAAAAAAAAAATTTAAGCTTACAGCACCTGGTATTCCCAGGCGGTCTCCCATCCAAGTACTAACCAGGCCCGACCCTGCTTAGCTTCCGAGATCAGACGAGATCGAGCGTTCTCAGAGTGGTATGGCCGTAAGCAAGATTCGCACCTCGAAATTGCCCATTTATTTTTGCTTGTCAGCGTGTTTGTTTGCTTATATTACTTTCCTGCTATTCCAGTTAAACTTTTATCACACTTTATTCACCACGGTACCTGTTCGTCCTTAAATTAAGCCTGAAAGCAAAGAAAAAAAAATTAAAGCTTACAGCACCTGGTATTCCCAGGCGGTCTCCCATCCAAGTACTAACCAGGCCCGACCCTGCTTAGCTTCCGAGATCAGACGAGATCGAGCGTTCTCAGAGTGGTATGGCCGTAAGCGAGATTCATGCTTTGAAATTGCCCATTTATTTTAGTTGTCAGCGTGTTTGTTTGCTCATATGCCTTTCCTGCTATTTCAGCTCAACTTTTATCACACTTTATCCACAACGGTAAATGTTCGTCCTTAAATTAAGTATGAAAGCAAAGAAAAAAAAATTTTAAGCTTACAGCACCTGGTATTCCCAGGCGGTCTCCCATCCAAGTACTAACCAGGCCCGACCCTGCTTAGCTTCCGAGATCAGACGAGATCGAGCGTTCTCAGAGTGGTATGGCCGTAAGCGAGATACGTGCTTCGAAATTGCCCATTTATTTTTGCTTCTCAGTGTGTTTGTTTGCTTATATGCCTTTCCTGCTATTTCAGTTCAACTTTTATCACACTTTATCCACAACGGTAAATGTTCGTCCTTAAATTAAGCATTAAAGCAAAGAAAAAAAAATTCAAGCTTACAGCACCTGGTATTCCCAGGCGGTCTCCCATCCAAGTACTAACCAGGCCCGACCCTGCTTAGCTTCCGAGATCAGACGAGATCGAGCGTTCTCAGAGTGGTATGGCCGTAAGCGAGATTCGCACCTCGAAATTGCCCATTTATTTTTGCTTGTCAGCGTGTTTGTTTGCTTATATGCCTTTCCTGCTATTCCAGTTCAACTTTTATCACACTTTATTCACCAGGTTAATGTTCGTCCTTAAATTAAGCATGAAAGCAAAGAAAAAAAAATTAAAGCTTACAGCACCTGGTATTCCCAGGCGGTCTCCCATCCAAGTACTGACCAGGCCCGACCCTGCTTAGCTTCCGAGATCAGACGAGATCGAGCGTTCTCAGAGTGGTATGGCCGTAAGCGAGATTCGCGCTTCAAAATTGCCCATTTATTTTTGCTTGTCAGCATGTTTGTTTGCTCATATGTCTTTCCTGCTATTCCAGTTCAACTTTTATCACACTTTATCCACAACGGTAAATGTTCGTCCTTAAATTAAGCCTGAAAGCAAAGAAAAAAAAATTAAAGCTTACAGCACCTGGTATTCCCAGGCGGTCTCCCATCCAAGTACTAACCAGGCCCGACCCTGCTTAGCTTCCGAGATCAGACGAGATCGAGCGTTCTCAGAGTGGTATGGCCGTAAGCGAGATATGTGGTTCGAAATTGGCCATTTGTTTTTGTTGTCATCATGTTTGTTTGCTCATATGCCTTTCCTGCTATTCCAGATCAACTTTTATCACACTTTATTCACCACGGTAAATGTTCATCCTTAAATTAAGCCTGAAAGCAAAGAAAAAAAAGTTAAAGCTTACAGCACCTGGTATTCCCAGGCGGTCTCCCATCCAAGTACTAACCAGGCCCGACCCTGCTTAGCTTCCGAGATCAGACGAGATCGAGCGTTCTCAGAGTGGTATGGCCGTAAGCAAGATTCGCGCTTCAAAATTGCCCATTTATTTTTGCTTGTCAGCATGTTTGTTTGCTCATATGTCTTT
>NW_028149046.1:332500-370000 GCF_946808225.1 Silurus aristotelis
TTGTTTGCTCATATGCCTTTCCTGCTATTTCAGTTCAACTTTTATCACACTTTATCCACAACGGTAAATGTTCGTCCTTAAATTAAGTATGAAAGCAAAAAAAAAAAAAAATTTAAGCTTACAGCACCTGGTATTCCCAGGCGGTCTCCCATCCAAGCACTAACCAGGCCCGACCCTGCTTAGCTTCCGAGATCAGACGAGATCGAGCGTTCTCAGAGTGGTATGGCCGTAAGCAAGATTCGCACCTCGAAATTGCCCATTTATTTTTGCTTGTCAGCGTGTTTGTTTGCTTATATTACTTTCCTGCTATTCCAGTTAAACTTTTATCACACTTTATTCACCACGGTACCTGTTCGTCCTTAAATTAAGCCTGAAAGCAAAGAAAAAAAAATTAAAGCTTACAGCACCTGGTATTCCCAGGCGGTCTCCCATCCAAGTACTAACCAGGCCCGACCCTGCTTAGCTTCCGAGATCAGACGAGATCGAGCGTTCTCAGAGTGGTATGGCCGTAAGCGAGATTCATGCTTTGAAATTGCCCATTTATTTTAGTTGTCAGCGTGTTTGTTTGCTCATATGCCTTTCCTGCTATTTCAGCTCAACTTTTATCACACTTTATCCACAACGGTAAATGTTCGTCCTTAAATTAAGTATGAAAGCAAAGAAAAAAAATTTTTAAGCTTACAGCACCTGGTATTCCCAGGCGGTCTCCCATCCAAGTACTAACCAGGCCCGACCCTGCTTAGCTTCCGAGATCAGACGAGATCGAGCGTTCTCAGAGTGGTATGGCCGTAAGCGAGATACGTGCTTCGAAATTGCCCATTTATTTTTGCTTCTCAGTGTGTTTGTTTGCTTATATGCCTTTCCTGCTATTTCAGTTCAACTTTTATCACACTTTATCCACAACGGTAAATGTTCGTCCTTAAATTAAGCATTAAAGCAAAGAAAAAAAAATTCAAGCTTACAGCACCTGGTATTCCCAGGCGGTCTCCCATCCAAGTACTAACCAGGCCCGACCCTGCTTAGCTTCCGAGATCAGACGAGATCGAGCGTTCTCAGAGTGGTATGGCCGTAAGCGAGATTCGCACCTCGAAATTGCCCATTTATTTTTGCTTGTCAGCGTGTTTGTTTGCTTATATGCCTTTCCTGCTATTCCAGTTCAACTTTTATCACACTTTATTCACCACGGTAAATGTTCGTCCTTAAATTAAGCATGAAAGCAAAGAAAAAAAAATTAAAGCTTACAGCACCTGGTATTCCCAGGCGGTCTCCCATCCAAGTACTGACCAGGCCCGACCCTGCTTAGCTTCCGAGATCAGACGAGATCGAGCGTTCTCAGAGTGGTATGGCCGTAAGCGAGATTCGCGCTTCAAAATTGCCCATTTATTTTTGCTTGTCAGCATGTTTGTTTGCTCATATGTCTTTCCTGCTATTCCAGTTCAACTTTTATCACACTTTATCCACAACGGTAAATGTTCGTCCTTAAATTAAGCCTGAAAGCAAAGAAAAAAAAGTTAAAGCTTACAGCACCTGGTATTCCCAGGCGGTCTCCCATCCAAGTACTAACCAGGCCCGACCCTGCTTAGCTTCCGAGATCAGACGAGATCGAGCGTTCTCAGAGTGGTATGGCCGTAAGCGAGATTCATGCTTTGAAATTGCCCATTTATTTTAGTTGTCAGCGTGTTTGTTTGCTCATATGCCTTTCCTGCTATTTCAGTTCAACTTTTATCACACTTTATCCACAACGGTAAATGTTCGTCCTTAAATTAAGTATGAAAGCAAAGAAAAAAAAAATTTAAGCTTACAGCACCTGGTATTCCCAGGCGGTCTCCCATCCAAGTACTAACCAGGCCCGACCCTGCTTAGCTTCCGAGATCAGACGAGATCGAGCGTTCTCAGAGTGGTATGGCCGTAAGCGAGATTCGCACCTCGAAATTGCCCATTTATTTTTGCTTGTCAGCGTGTTTGTTTGCTTATATGCCTTTCCTGCTATTCCAGTTCAACTTTTATCACACTTTATCCACAACGGTAAATGTTCGTCCTTAAATTAAGTATGAAAGCAAAGAAAAAAAAAATTAAAGCTTACAGCACCTGGTATTCCCAGGCGGTCTCCCATCCAAGTACTAACCAGGCCCGACCCTGCTTAGCTTCCGAGATCAGACGAGATCGAGCGTTCTCAGAGTGGTATGGCCGTAAGCGAGATTTGCGCTTCGAAATTGCCAATTTATTTTTGATTGTCAGCGTGTTTGTTTGCTTATATGCCTTTCCTGCTATTCCAGTTAAACTTTTATCACACTTTATTCACCACGGTACCTGTTCGTCCTTAAATTAAGCCTGAAAGCAAAGAAAAAAAAATTAAAGCTTACAGCACCTGGTATTCCCAGGCGGTCTCCCATCCAAGTACTAATCAGGCCCGACCCTGCTTAGCTTCCGAGATCAGACGAGATCGAGCGTTCTCAGAGTGGTATGGCCGTAAGCAAGATTCGCGCTTCAAAATTGCCCATTTATTTTTGCTTGTCAGCATGTTTGTTTGCTCATATGTCTTTCCTGCTATTCCAGTTCAACTTTTATCACACTTTATCCACAACGGTAAATGTTCGTCCTTAAATTAAGCCTGAAAGCAAAGAAAAAAAAATTAAAGCTTACAGCACCTGGTATTCCCAGGCGGTCTCCCATGCAAGTACTAACCAGGCCCGACCCTGCTTAGCTTCCGAGATCAGACGAGATCGAGCGTTCTCAGAGTGGTATGGCCGTAAGCGAGATTCATGCTTTGAAATTGCCCATTTATTTTAGTTGTCAGCGTGTTTGTTTGCTCATATGCCTTTCCTGCTATTTCAGCTCAACTTTTATCACACTTTATCCACAACGGTAAATGTTCGTCCTTAAATTAAGTATGAAAGCAAAGAAAAAAAAATTTTAAGCTTACAGCACCTGGTATTCCCAGGCGGTCTCCCATCCAAGTACTAACCAGGCCCGACCCTGCTTAGCTTCCGAGATCAGACGAGATCGAGCGTTCTCAGAGTGGTATGGCCGTAAGCGAGATACGTGCTTCGAAATTGCCCATTTATTTTTGCTTCTCAGTGTGTTTGTTTGCTTATATGCCTTTCCTGCTATTTCAGTTCAACTTTTATCACACTTTATCCACAGCGGTAAATGTTCGTCCTTAAATTAAGCATTAAAGCAAAGAAAAAAAAATTCAAGCTTACAGCACCTGGTATTCCCAGGCGGTCTCCCATCCAAGTACTAACCAGGCCCGACCCTGCTTAGCTTCCGAGATCAGACGAGATCGAGCGTTCTCAGAGTGGTATGGCCGTAAGCGAGATTCGCACCTCGAAATTGCCCATTTATTTTTGCTTGTCAGCGTGTTTGTTTGCTTATATGCCTTTCCTGCTATTCCAGTTCAACTTTTATCACACTTTATTCACCACGGTAAATGTTCGTCCTTAAATTAAGCATGAAAGCAAAGAAAAAAAAATTAAAGCTTACAGCACCTGGTATTCCCAGGCGGTCTCCCATCCAAGTACTGACCAGGCCCGACCCTGCTTAGCTTCCGAGATCAGACGAGATCGAGCGTTCTCAGAGTGGTATGGCCGTAAGCGAGATTCGCGCTTCAAAATTGCCCATTTATTTTTGCTTGTCAGCATGTTTGTTTGCTCATATGTCTTTCCTGCTATTCCAGTTCAACTTTTATCACACTTTATCCACAACGGTAAATGTTCGTCCTTAAATTAAGCCTGAAAGCAAAGAAAAAAAAATTAAAGCTTACAGCACCTGGTATTCCCAGGCGGTCTCCCATCCAAGTACTAACCAGGCCCGACCCTGCTTAGCTTCCGAGATCAGACGAGATCGAGCGTTCTCAGAGTGGTATGGCCGTAAGCGAGATTTGCGCTTCGAAATTGCCAATTTATTTTTGCTTGTCAGCGTGTTTGTTTGCTTATATGCCTTTCCTGCTATTCCAGTTAAACTTTTATCACACTTTATTCACCACGGTACCTGTTCGTCCTTAAATTAAGCCTGAAAGCAAAGAAAAAAAAATTAAAGCTTACAGCACCTGGTATTCCCAGGCGGTCTCCCATCCAAGTACTAACCAGGCCCGACCCTGCTTAGCTTCCGAGATCAGACGAGATCGAGCGTTCTTAGAGTGGTATGGCCGTAAGCGAGATATGTGCTTCGAAATTGGCCATTTGTTTTTGTTGTCATCATGTTTGTTTGCTCATATGCCTTTCCTGCTATTCCAGATCAACATTTATCAGACTTTATTCACCACGGTAAATGTTCATCCTTAAATTAAGCCTGAAAGCAAAGAAAAAAAAATTAAAGCTTACAGCACCTGGTATTCCCAGGCGGTCTCCCATCCAAGTACTAACCAGGCCCGACCCTGCTTAGCTTCCGAGATCAGACAAGATCGAGCGTTCTCAGAGTGGTATGGCCGTAAGCGAGATTCATGCTTTGAAATTGCCCATTTATTTTAGTTGTCAGCGTGTTTGTTTGCTCATATGCCTTTCCTGCTATTTCAGTTCAACTTTTATCACACTTTATCCACAACGGTAAATGTTCGTCCTTAAATTAAGTATGAAAGCAAAAAAAAAAAAAAATTTAAGCTTACAGCACCTGGTATTCCCAGGCGGTCTCCCATCCAAGTACTAACCAGGCCCGACCCTGCTTAGCTTCCGAGATCAGACGAGATCGAGCGTTCTCAGAGTGGTATGGCCGTAAGCGAGATTCGCACCTCGAAATTGCCCATTTATTTTTGCTTGTCAGCGTGTTTGTTTGCTTATATGCCTTTCCTGCTATTCCAGCTCAACTTTTATCACACTTTATCCACAACGGTAAATGTTCGTCCTTAAATTAAGTATGAAAGCAAAGAAAAAAAAATTAAAGCTTACAGCACCTGGTATTCCCAGGCGGTCTCCCATCCAAGTACTAACCAGGCCCGACCCTGCTTAGCTTCCGAGATCAGACGAGATCGAGCGTTCTCAGAGTGGTATGGCCGTAAGCAAGATTCGCACCTCGAAATTGCCCATTTATTTTTGCTTGTCAGCGTGTTTGTTTGCTTATATTCCTTTCCTGCTATTCCAGTTAAACTTTTATCACACTTTATTCACCACGGTACCTGTTCGTCCTTAAATTAAGCCTGAAAGCAAAGAAAAAAAAATTAAAGCTTACAGCACCTGGTATTCCCAGGCGGTCTCCCATCCAAGTACTAACCAGGCCCGACCCTGCTTAGCTTCCGAGATCAGACGAGATCGAGCGTTCTCAGAGTGGTATGGCCGTAAGCGAGATTCATGCTTTGAAATTGCCCATTTATTTTAGTTGTCAGCGTGTTTGTTTGCTCATATGCCTTTCCTGCTATTCCAGTTAAACTTTTATCACACTTTATCCACAACGGTAAATGTTCGTCCTTAAATTAAGCCTGAAAGCAAAGAAAAAAAAGTTAAAGCTTACAGCACCTGGTATTCCCAGGCGGTCTCCCATCCAAGTACTAACCAGGCCTGACCCTGCTTAGCTTCCGAGATCAGACGAGATCGAGCGTTCTCAGAGTGGTATGGCCGTAAGCAAGATTCGCGCTTCAAAATTGCCCATTTATTTTTGCTTGTCAGCATGTTTGTTTGCTCATATGTCTTTCCTGCTATTCCAGTTCAACTTTTATCACACTTTATCCACAACGGTAAATGTTCGTCCTTAAATTAAGCCTGAAAGCAAAGAAAAAAAAATTTAAGCTTACAGCACCTGGTATTCCCAGGCGGTCTCCCATCCAAGTACTAACCAGGCCCGACCCTGCTTAGCTTCCGAGATCAGATGAGATCGAGCGTTCTCAGAGTGGTATGGCCGTAAGCGAGATTCATGCTTTGAAATTGCCCATTTATTTTAGTTGTCAGCGTGTTTGTTTGCTCATATGCCTTTCCTGCTATTTCAGTTCAACTTTTATCACACTTTATCCACAACGGTAAATGTTCGTCCTTAAATTAAGTATGAAATCAAAAAAAAAAAAAAATTTAAGCTTACAGCACCTGGTATTCCCAGGCGGTCTCCCATCCAAGTACTAACCAGGCCCGACCCTGCTTAGCTTCCGAGATCAGACGAGATCGAGCGTTCTCAGAGTGGTATGGCCGTAAGCGAGATTCGCACCTCGAAATTGCCCATTTATTTTTGCTTGTCAGCGTGTTTGTTTGCTTATATGCCTTTCCTGCTATTCCAGTTCAACTTTTATCACACTTTATCCACAACGGTAAATGTTCGTCCTTAAATTAAGTATGAAAGCAAAGAAAAAAAAAATTAAAGCTTACAGCACCTGGTATTCCCAGGCGGTCTCCCATCCAAGTACTAACCAGGCCCGACCCTGCTTAGCTTCCGAGATCAGACGAGATCGAGCGTTCTCAGAGTGGTATGGCCGTAAGCGAGATTTGCGCTTCGAAATTGCCAATTTATTTTTGATTGTCAGCGTGTTTGTTTGCTTATATGCCTTTCCTGCTATTCCAGTTAAACTTTTATCACACTTTATTCACCACGGTACCTGTTCGTCCTTAAATTAAGCCTGAAAGCAAAGAAAAAAAAATTAAAGCTTACAGCACCTGGTATTCCCAGGCGGTCTCCCATCCAAGTACTAACCAGGCCCGACCCTGCTTAGCTTCCGAGATCAGACGAGATCGAGCGTTCTCAGAGTGGTATGGCCGTAAGCAAGATTCGCGCTTCAAAATTGCCCATTTATTTTTGCTTGTCAGCATGTTTGTTTGCTCATATGTCTTTCCTGCTATTCCAGTTCAACTTTTATCACACTTTATCCACAACGGTAAATGTTCGTCCTTAAATTAAGCCTGAAAGCAAAGAAAAAAAAATTAAAGCTTACAGCACCTGGTATTCCCAGGCGGTCTCCCATCCAAGTACTAACCAGGCCCGACCCTGCTTAGCTTCCGAGATCAGACGAGATCGAGCGTTCTCAGAGTGGTATGGCCGTAAGCGAGATTCATGCTTTGAAATTGCCCATTTATTTTAGTTGTCAGCGTGTTTGTTTGCTCATATGCCTTTCCTGCTATTTCAGTTCAACTTTTATCACACTTTATCCACAACGGTAAATGTTCGTCCTTAAATTAAGTATGAAAGCAAAAAAAATAAAAAATTTAAGCTTACAGCACCTGGTATTCCCAGGCGGTCTCCCATCCAAGTACTAACCAGGCCCGACCCTGCTTAGCTTCCGAGATCAGACGAGATCGAGCGTTCTCAGAGTGGTATGGCCGTAAGCGAGATTCGCACCTCGAAATTGCCCATTTATTTTTGCTTGTCAGCGAGTTTGTTTGCTTATATGCCTTTCCTGCTATTCCAGTTAAACTTTTATCACACTTTATTCACCACGGTACCTGTTCGTCCTTAAATTAAGCCTGAAAGCAAAGAAAAAAAAATTAAAGCTTACAGCACCTGGTATTCCCAGGCGGTCTCCCATCCAAGTACTAACCAGGCCCGACCCTGCTTAGCTTCCGAGATCAGACGAGATCGAGCGTTCTCAGAGTGGTATGGCCGTAAGCGAGATTCATGCTTTGAAATTGCCCATTTATTTTAGTTGTCAGCGTGTTTGTTTGCTCATATGCCTTTCCTGCTATTTCAGCTCAACTTTTATCACACTTTATCCACAACGGTAAATGTTCGTCCTTAAATTAAGTATGAAAGCAAAGAAAAAAAAATTTTAAGCTTACAGCACCTGGTATTCCCAGGCGGTCTCCCATCCAAGTACTAACCAGGCCCGACCCTGCTTAGCTTCCGAGATCAGACGAGATCGAGCGTTCTCAGAGTGGTATGGCCGTAAGCGAGATTCGCGCTTCAAAATTGCCCATTTATTTTTGCTTGTCAGCATGTTTGTTTGCTCATATGTCTTTCCTGCTATTCCAGTTCAACTTTTATCACACTTTATCCACAACGGTAAATGTTCGTCCTTAAATTAAGCCTGAAAGCAAAGAAAAAAAAATTAAAGCTTACAGCACCTGGTATTCCCAGGCGGTCTCCCATCCAAGTACTAACCAGGCCCGACCCTGCTTAGCTTCCGAGATCAGACGAGATCGAGCGTTCTCAGAGTGGTATGGCCGTAAGCGAGATTCATGCTTTGAAATTGCCCATTTATTTTAGTTGTCAGCGTGTTTGTTTGCTCATATGCCTTTCCTGCTATTTCAGTTCAACTTTTATCACACTTTATCCACAACGGTAAATGTTCGTCCTTAAATTAAGTATGAAAGCAAAGAAAAAAAAAATTTAAGCTTACAGCACCTGGTATTCCCAGGCGGTCTCCCATCCAAGTACTAACCAGGCCCGACCCTGCTTAGCTTCCGAGATCAGACGAGATCGAGCGTTCTCAGAGTGGTATGGCCGTAAGCGAGATTCATGCTTTGAAATTGCCCATTTATTTTAGTTGTCAGCGTGTTTGTTTGCTCATATGCCTTTCCTGCTATTTCAGTTCAACTTTTATCACACTTTATCCACAACGGTAAATGTTCGTCCTTAAATTAAGTATGAAAGCAAAGAAAAAAAAAATTTAAGCTTACAGCACCTGGTATTCCCAGGCGGTCTCCCATCCAAGTACTAACCAGGCCCGACCCTGCTTAGCTTCCGAGATCAGACGAGATCGAGCGTTCTCAGAGTGGTATGGCCGTAAGCGAGATTTGCGCTTCGAAATTGCCAATTTATTTTTGCTTGTCAGCGTGTTTGTTTGCTTATATGCCTTTCCTGCTATTCCAGTTAAACTTTTATCACACTTTATTCACCACGGTACCTGTTCGTCCTTAAATTAAGCCTGAAAGCAAAGAAAAAAAAATTAAAGCTTACAGCACCTGGTATTCCCAGGCGGTCTCCCATCCAAGTACTAACCAGGCCCGACCCTGCTTAGCTTCCGAGATCAGACGAGATCGAGCGTTCTCAGAGTGGTATGGCCGTAAGCGAGATATGTGCTTCGAAATTGGCCATTTGTTTTTGTTGTCATCATGTTTGTTTGCTCATATGCCTTTCCTGCTATTCCAGATCAACTTTTATCACACTTTATTCACCACGGTAAATGTTCGTCCTTAAATTAAGCCTGAAAGCAAAGAAAAAAAAATTAAAGCTTACAGCACCTGGTATTCCCAGGCGGTCTCCCATCCAAGTACTAACCAGGCCCGACCCTGCTTAGCTTCCGAGATCAGACGAGATCGAGCGTTCTCAGAGTGGTATGGCCGTAAGCGAGATTCGCGCTTCAAAATTGCCCATTTATTTTTGCTTGTCAGCATGTTTGTTTGCTCATATGTCTTTCCTGCTATTCCAGTTCAACTTTTATCACACTTTATCCACAACGGTAAATGTTCGTCCTTAAATTAAGCCTGAAAGCAAAGAAAAAAAAATTAAAGCTTACAGCACCTGGTATTCCCAGGCGGTCTCCCATCCAAGTACTAACCAGGCCCGACCCTGCTTAGCTTCCGAGATCAGACGAGATCGAGCGTTCTCAGAGTGGTATGGCCGTAAGCGAGATTCATGCTTTGAAATTGCCCATTTATTTTAGTTGTCAGCGTGTTTGTTTGCTCATATGCCTTTCCTGCTATTTCAGTTCAACTTTTATCACACTTTATCCACAACGGTAAATGTTCGTCCTTAAATTAAGTATGAAAGCAAAGAAAAAAAAAATTTAAGCTTACAGCACCTGGTATTCCCAGGCGGTCTCCCATCCAAGTACTAACCAGGCCCGACCCTGCTTAGCTTCCGAGATCAGACGAGATCGAGCGTTCTCAGAGTGGTATGGCCGTAAGCGAGATTCATGCTTTGAAATTGCCCATTTATTTTAGTTGTCAGCGTGTTTGTTTGCTCATATGCCTTTCCTGCTATTTCAGTTCAACTTTTATCACACTTTATCCACAACGGTAAATGTTCGTCCTTAAATTAAGTATGAAAGCAAAGAAAAAAAAAATTTAAGCTTACAGCACCTGGTATTCCCAGGCGGTCTCCCATCCAAGTACTAACCAGGCCCGACCCTGCTTAGCTTCCGAGATCAGACGAGATCGAGCGTTCTCAGAGTGGTATGGCCGTAAGCGAGATTTGCGCTTCGAAATTGCCAATTTATTTTTGCTTGTCAGCGTGTTTGTTTGCTTATATGCCTTTCCTGCTATTCCAGTTAAACTTTTATCACACTTTATTCACCACGGTACCTGTTCGTCCTTAAATTAAGCCTGAAAGCAAAGAAAAAAAAATTAAAGCTTACAGCACCTGGTATTCCCAGGCGGTCTCCCATCCAAGTACTAACCAGGCCCGACCCTGCTTAGCTTCCGAGATCAGACGAGATCGAGCGTTCTCAGAGTGGTATGGCCGTAAGCGAGATATGTGCTTCGAAATTGGCCATTTGTTTTTGTTGTCATCATGTTTGTTTGCTCATATGCCTTTCCTGCTATTCCAGATCAACTTTTATCACACTTTATTCACCACGGTAAATGTTCATCCTTAAATTAAGCATGAAAGCAAAGAAAAAAAAGTTAAAGCTTACAGCACCTGGTATTCCCAGGCGGTCTCCCATCCAAGTACTAACCAGGCCCGACCCTGCTTAGCTTCCGAGATCAGACGAGATCGAGCGTTCTCAGAGTGGTATGGCCGTAAGCAAGATTCGCGCTTCAAAATTGCCCATTTATTTTTGCTTGTCAGCATGTTTGTTTGCTCATATGTCTTTCCTGCTATTCCAGTTCAACTTTTATCACACTTTATCCACAACGGTAAATGTTCGTCCTTAAATTAAGCCTGAAAGCAAAGAAAAAAAAATTTAAGCTTACAGCACCTGGTATTCCCAGGCGGTCTCCCATCCAAGTACTAACCAGGCCCGACCCTGCTTAGCTTCCGAGATCAGACGAGATCGAGCGTTCTCAGAGCGGTATGGCCGTAAGCGAGATTCGTGCTTTGAAATTGCCCATTTATTTTAGTTGTCAGCGTGTTTGTTTGCTCATATGCCTTTCCTGCTATTTCAGTTCAACTTTTATCACACTTTATCCACAACGGTAAATGTTCGTCCTTAAATTAAGTATGAAAGCAAAGAAAAAAAAAATTTAAGCTTACAGCACCTGGTATTCCCAGGCGGTCTCCCATCCAAGTACTAACCAGGCCCGACCCTGCTTAGCTTCCGAGTTTAGACGAGATCGAGCGTTCTCAGAGTGGTATGGCCGTAAGCGAGATTCGCACCTCGAAATTGCCCATTTATTTTTGCTTGTCAGCGTGTTTGTTTGCTTATATGCCTTTCCTGCTATTCCAGTTCAACTTATATCACACTTTATCCACAACGGTAAATGTTCGTCCTTAAATTAAGTATGAAAGCAAAGAAAAAAAAAATTAAAGCTTACAGGACCTGGTATTCCCAGGCGGTCTCCCATCCAAGTACTAACCAGGCCCGACCCTGCTTAGCTTCCGAGATCAGACGAGATCGAGCGTTCTCAGAGTGGTATGGCCGTAAGCGAGATTTGCGCTTCGAAATTGCCAATTTATTTTTGATTGTCAGCGTGTTTGTTTGCTTATATGCCTTTCCTGCTATTCCAGTTAAACTTTTATCACACTTTATTCACCACGGTACCTGTTCGTCCTTAAATTAAGCCTGAAAGCAAAGAAAAAAAAATTAAAGCTTACAGCACCTGGTATTCCCAGGCGGTCTCCCATCCAAGTACTAACCAGGCCCGACCCTGCTTAGCTTCCGAGATCAGACGAGATCGAGCGTTCTCAGAGTGGTATGGCCGTAAGCAAGATTCGCGCTTCAAAATTGCCCATTTATTTTTGCTTGTCAGCATGTTTGTTTGCTCATATGTCTTTCCTGCTATTCCAGTTCAACTTTTATCACACTTTATCCACAACGGTAAATGTTCGTCCTTAAATTAAGCCTGAAAGCAAAGAAAAAAAAATTAAAGCTTACAGCACCTGGTATTCCCAGGCGGTCTCCCATCCAAGTACTAACCAGGCCCGACCCTGCTTAGCTTCCGAGATCAGACGAGATCGAGCGTTCTCAGAGTGGTATGGCCGTAAGCGAGATTCATGCTTTGAAATTGCCCATTTATTTTAGTTGTCAGCGTGTTTGTTTGCTCATATGCCTTTCCTGCTATTTCAGTTCAACTTTTATCACACTTTATCCACAACGGTAAATGTTCGTCCTTAAATTAAGTATGAAAGCAAAAAAAATAAAAAATTTAAGCTTACAGCACCTGGTATTCCCAGGCGGTCTCCCATCCAAGTACTAACCAGGCCCGACCCTGCTTAGCTTCCGAGATCAGACGAGATCGAGCGTTCTCAGAGTGGTATGGCCGTAAGCAAGATTCGCACCTCGAAATTGCCCATTTATTTTTGCTTGTCAGCGAGTTTGTTTGCTTATATGCCTTTCCTGCTATTCCAGTTAAACTTTTATCACACTTTATTCACCACGGTACCTGTTCGTCCTTAAATTAAGCCTGAAAGCAAAGAAAAAAAAATTAAAGCTTACAGCACCTGGTATTCCCAGGCGGTCTCCCATCCAAGTACTAACCAGGCCCGACCCTGCTTAGCTTCCGAGATCAGACGAGATCGAGCGTTCTCAGAGTGGTATGGCCGTAAGCGAGATTCATGCTTTGAAATTGCCCATTTATTTTAGTTGTCAGCGTGTTTGTTTGCTCATATGCCTTTCCTGCTATTTCAGCTCAACTTTTATCACACTTTATCCACAACGGTAAATGTTCGTCCTTAAATTAAGTATGAAAGCAAAGAAAAAAAAATTTTAAGCTTACAGCACCTGGTATTCCCAGGCGGTCTCCCATCCAAGTACTAACCAGGCCCGACCCTGCTTAGCTTCCGAGATCAGACGAGATCGAGCGTTCTCAGAGTGGTATGGCCGTAAGCGAGATACGTGCTTCGAAATTGCCCATTTATTTTTGCTTCTCAGTGTGTTTGTTTGCTTATATGCCTTTCCTGCTATTTCAGTTCAACTTTTATCACACTTTATCCACAACGGTAAATGTTCGTCCTTAAATTAAGCATTAAAGCAAAGAAAAAAAAATTCAAGCTTACAGCACCTGGTATTCCCAGGCGGTCTCCCATCCAAGTACTAACCAGGCCCGACCCTGCTTAGCTTCCGAGATCAGACGAGATCGAGCGTTCTCAGAGTGGTATGGCCGTAAGCGAGATTCGCACCTCGAAATTGCCCATTTATTTTTGCTTGTCAGCGTGTTTGTTTGCTTATATGCCTTTCCTGCTATTCCAGTTCAACTTTTATCACACTTTATTCACCACGGTAAATGTTCGTCCTTAAATTAAGCCTGAAAGCAAAGAAAAAAAAATTAAAGCTTACAGCACCTGGTATTCCCAGGCGGTCTCCCATCCAAGTACTAACCAGGCCCGACCCTGCTTAGCTTCCGAGATCAGACGAGATCGAGCGTTCTCAGAGTGGTATGGCCGTAAGCGAGATTCGCGCTTCAAAATTGCCCATTTATTTTTGCTTGTCAGCATGTTTGTTTGCTCATATGTCTTTCCTGCTATTCCAGTTCAACTTTTATCACACTTTATCCACAACGGTAAATGTTCGTCCTTAAATTAAGCCTGAAAGCAAAGAAAAAAAAATTAAAGCTTACAGCACCTGGTATTCCCAGGCGGTCTCCCATCCAAGTACTAACCAGGCCCGACCCTGCTTAGCTTCCGAGATCAGACGAGATCGAGCGTTCTCAGAGTGGTATGGCCGTAAGCGAGATTCATGCTTTGAAATTGCCCATTTATTTTAGTTGTCAGCGTGTTTGTTTGCTCATATGCCTTTCCTGCTATTTCAGTTCAACTTTTATCACACTTTATCCACAACGGTAAATGTTCGTCCTTAAATTAAGTATGAAAGCAAAGAAAAAAAAAATTTAAGCTTACAGCACCTGGTATTCCCAGGCGGTCTCCCATCCAAGTACTAACCAGGCCCGACCCTGCTTAGCTTCCGAGATCAGACGAGATCGAGCGTTCTCAGAGTGGTATGGCCGTAAGCGAGATTCATGCTTTGAAATTGCCCATTTATTTTAGTTGTCAGCGTGTTTGTTTGCTCATATGCCTTTCCTGCTATTTCAGTTCAACTTTTATCACACTTTATCCACAACGGTAAATGTTCGTCCTTAAATTAAGTATGAAAGCAAAGAAAAAAAAAATTTAAGCTTACAGCACCTGGTATTCCCAGGCGGTCTCCCATCCAAGTACTAACCAGGCCCGACCCTGCTTAGCTTCCGAGATCAGACGAGATCGAGCGTTCTCAGAGTGGTATGGCCGTAAGCGAGATTTGCGCTTCGAAATTGCCAATTTATTTTTGCTTGTCAGCGTGTTTGTTTGCTTATATGCCTTTCCTGCTATTCCAGTTAAACTTTTATCACACTTTATTCACCACGGTACCTGTTCGTCCTTAAATTAAGCCTGAAAGCAAAGAAAAAAAAATTAAAGCTTACAGCACCTGGTATTCCCAGGCGGTCTCCCATCCAAGTACTAACCAGGCCCGACCCTGCTTAGCTTCCGAGATCAGACGAGATCGAGCGTTCTCAGAGTGGTAGGGCCGTAAGCGAGATATGTGCTTCGAAATTGGCCATTTGTTTTTGTTGTCATCATGTTTGTTTGCTCATATGCCTTTCCTGCTATTCCAGATCAACTTTTATCACACTTTATTCACCACGGTAAATGTTCATCCTTAAATTAAGCCTGAAAGCAAAGAAAAAAAAGTTAAAGCTTACAGCACCTGGTATTCCCAGGCGGTCTCCCATCCAAGTACTAACCAGGCCCGACCCTGCTTAGCTTCCGAGATCAGACGAGATCGAGCGTTCTCAGAGTGGTATGGCCGGAAGCAAGATTCGCGCTTCAAAATTGCCCATTTATTTTTGCTTGTCAGCATGTTTGTTTGCTCATATGTCTTTCCTGCTATTCCAGTTCAACTTTTATCACACTTTATCCACAACGGTAAATGTTCGTCCTTAAATTAAGCCTGAAAGCAAAGAAAAAAAAATTAAAGCTTACAGCACCTGGTATTCCCAGGCGGTCTCCCATCCAAGTACTAACCAGGCCCGACCCTGCTTAGCTTCCGAGATCAGACGAGATCGAGCGTTCTCAGAGTGGTATGGCCGTAAGCGAGATTCATGCTTTGAAATTGCCCATTTATTTTAGTTGTCAGCGTGTTTGTTTGCTCATATGCCTTTCCTGCTATTTCAGTTCAACTTTTATCACACTTTATCCACAACGGTAAATGTTCGTCCTTAAATTAAGTATGAAAGCAAAAAAAATAAAAAATTTAAGCTTACAGCACCTGGTATTCCCAGGCGGTCTCCCATCCAAGTACTAACCAGGCCCGACCCTGCTTAGCTTCCGAGATCAGACGAGATCGAGCGTTCTCAGAGTGGTATGGCCGTAAGCAAGATTCGCACCTCGAAATTGCCCATTTATTTTTGCTTGTCAGCGAGTTTGTTTGCTTATATGCCTTTCCTGCTATTCCAGTTAAACTTTTATCACACTTTATTCACCACGGTACCTGTTCGTCCTTAAATTAAGCCTGAAAGCAAAGAAAAAAAAATTAAAGCTTACAGCACCTGGTATTCCCAGGCGGTCTCCCATCCAAGTACTAACCAGGCCGACCCTGCTTAGCTTCCGAGATCAGACGAGATCGAGCGTTCTCAGAGTGGTATGGCCGTAAGCGAGATTCATGCTTTGAAATTGCCCATTTATTTTAGTTGTCAGCGTGTTTGTTTGCTCATATGCCTTTCCTGCTATTTCAGCTCAACTTTTATCACACTTTATCCACAACGGTAAATGTTCGTCCTTAAATTAAGTATGAAAGCAAAGAAAAAAAAATTTTAAGCTTACAGCACCGGGTATTCCCAGGCGGTCTCCCATCCAAGTACTAACCAGGCCCGACCCTGCTTAGCTTCCGAGATCAGACGAGATCGAGCGTTCTCAGAGTGGTATGGCCGTAAGCGAGATACGTGCTTCGAAATTGCCCATTTATTTTTGCTTGTCAGCGTGTTTGTTTGCTTATATGCCTTTCCTGCTATTCCAGTTCAACTTTTATCACACTTTATTCACCACGGTAAATGTTCGTCCTTAAATTAAGCCTGAAAGCAAAGAAAAAAAAATTAAAGCTTACAGCACCTGGTATTCCCAGGCGGTCTCCCATCCAAGTACTAACCAGGCCCGACCCTGCTTAGCTTCCGAGATCAGACGAGATCGAGCGTTCTCAGAGTGGTATGGCCGTAAGCGAGATTCGCGCTTCAAAATTGCCCATTTATTTTTGCTTGTCAGCATGTTTGTTTGCTCATATGTCTTTCCTGCTATTCCAGTTCAACTTTTATCACACTTTATCCACAACGGTAAATGTTCGTCCTTAAATTAAGCCTGAAAGCAAAGAAAAAAAAATTAAAGCTTACAGCACCTGGTATTCCCAGGCGGTCTCCCATCCAAGTACTAACCAGGCCCGACCCTGCTTAGCTTCCGAGATCAGACGAGATCGAGCGTTCTCAGAGTGGTATGGCCGTAAGCGAGATTCATGCTTTGAAATTGCCCATTTATTTTAGTTGTCAGCGTGTTTGTTTGCTCATATGCCTTTCCTGCTATTTCAGTTCAACTTTTATCACACTTTATCCACAACGGTAAATGTTCGTCCTTAAATTAAGTATGAAAGCAAAGAAAAAAAAAATTTAAGCTTACAGCACCTGGTATTCCCAGGCGGTCTCCCATCCAAGTACTAACCAGGCCCGACCCTGCTTAGCTTCCGAGATCAGACGAGATCGAGCGTTCTCAGAGTGGTATGGCCGTAAGCGAGATTCATGCTTTGAAATTGCCCATTTATTTTAGTTGTCAGCGTGTTTGTTTGCTCATATGCCTTTCCTGCTATTTCAGTTCAACTTTTATCACACTTTATCCACAACGGTAAATGTTCGTCCTTAAATTAAGTATGAAAGCAAAGAAAAAAAAAATTTAAGCTTACAGCACCTGGTATTCCCAGGCGGTCTCCCATCCAAGTACTAACCAGGCCCGACCCTGCTTAGCTTCCGAGATCAGACGAGATCGAGCGTTCTCAGAGTGGTATGGCCGTAAGCGAGATTTGCGCTTCGAAATTGCCAATTTATTTTTGCTTGTCAGCGTGTTTGTTTGCTTATATGCCTTTCCTGCTATTCCAGTTAAACTTTTATCACACTTTATTCACCACGGTACCTGTTCGTCCTTAAATTAAGCCTGAAAGCAAAGAAAAAAAAATTAAAGCTTACAGCACCTGGTATTCCCAGGCGGTCTCCCATCCAAGTACTAACCAGGCCCGACCCTGCTTAGCTTCCGAGATCAGACGAGATCGAGCGTTCTCAGAGTGGTATGGCCGTAAGCGAGATATGTGCTTCGAAATTGGCCATTTGTTTTTGTTGTCATCATGTTTGTTTGCTCATATGCCTTTCCTGCTATTCCAGATCAACTTTTATCACACTTTATTCACCACGGTAAATGTTCATCCTTAAATTAAGCATGAAAGCAAAGAAAAAAAAGTTAAAGCTTACAGCACCTGGTATTCCCAGGCGGTCTCCCATCCAAGTACTAACCAGGCCCGACCCTGCTTAGCTTCCGAGATCAGACGAGATCGAGCGTTCTCAGAGTGGTATGGCCGTAAGCAAGATTCGCGCTTCAAAATTGCCCATTTATTTTTGCTTGTCAGCATGTTTGTTTGCTCATATGTCTTTCCTGCTATTCCAGTTCAACTTTTATCACACTTTATCCACAACGGTAAATGTTCGTCCTTAAATTAAGCCTGAAAGCAAAGAAAAAAAAATTTAAGCTTACAGCACCTGGTATTCCCAGGCGGTCTCCCATCCAAGTACTAACCAGGCCCGACCCTGCTTAGCTTCCGAGATCAGACGAGATCGAGCGTTCTCAGAGCGGTATGGCCGTAAGCGAGATTCGTGCTTTGAAATTGCCCATTTATTTTAGTTGTCAGCGTGTTTGTTTGCTCATATGCCTTTCCTGCTATTTCAGTTCAACTTTTATCACACTTTATCCACAACGGTAAATGTTCGTCCTTAAATTAAGTATGAAAGCAAAGAAAAAAAAAATTTAAGCTTACAGCACCTGGTATTCCCAGGCGGTCTCCCATCCAAGTACTAACCAGGCCCGACCCTGCTTAGCTTCCGAGATCAGACGAGATCGAGCGTTCTCAGAGTGGTATGGCCGTAAGCGAGATTCGCACCTCGAAATTGCCCATTTATTTTTGCTTGTCAGCGTGTTTGTTTGCTTATATGCCTTTCCTGCTATTCCAGTTCAACTTATATCACACTTTATCCACAACGGTAAATGTTCGTCCTTAAATTAAGTATGAAAGCAAAGAAAAAAAAAATTAAAGCTTACAGGACCTGGTATTCCCAGGCGGTCTCCCATCCAAGTACTAACCAGGCCCGACCCTGCTTAGCTTCCGAGATCAGACGAGATCGAGCGTTCTCAGAGTGGTATGGCCGTAAGCGAGATTTGCGCTTCGAAATTGCCAATTTATTTTTGATTGTCAGCGTGTTTGTTTGCTTATATGCCTTTCCTGCTATTCCAGTTAAACTTTTATCACACTTTATTCACCACGGTACCTGTTCGTCCTTAAATTAAGCCTGAAAGCAAAGAAAAAAAAATTAAAGCTTACAGCACCTGGTATTCCCAGGCGGTCTCCCATCCAAGTACTAACCAGGCCCGACCCTGCTTAGCTTCCGAGATCAGACGAGATCGAGCGTTCTCAGAGTGGTATGGCCGTAAGCAAGATTCGCGCTTCAAAATTGCCCATTTATTTTTGCTTGTCAGCATGTTTGTTTGCTCATATGTCTTTCCTGCTATTCCAGTTCAACTTTTATCACACTTTATCCACAACGGTAAATGTTCGTCCTTAAATTAAGCCTGAAAGCAAAGAAAAAAAAATTAAAGCTTACAGCACCTGGTATTCCCAGGCGGTCTCCCATCCAAGTACTAACCAGGCCCGACCCTGCTTAGCTTCCGAGATCAGACGAGATCGAGCGTTCTCAGAGTGGTATGGCCGTAAGCGAGATTCATGCTTTGAAATTGCCCATTTATTTTAGTTGTCAGCGTGTTTGTTTGCTCATATGCCTTTCCTGCTATTTCAGTTCAACTTTTATCACACTTTATCCACAACGGTAAATGTTCGTCCTTAAATTAAGTATGAAAGCAAAAAAAATAAAAAATTTAAGCTTACAGCACCTGGTATTCCCAGGCGGTCTCCCATCCAAGTACTAACCAGGCCCGACCCTGCTTAGCTTCCGAGATCAGACGAGATCGAGCGTTCTCAGAGTGGTATGGCCGTAAGCAAGATTCGCACCTCGAAATTGCCCATTTATTTTTGCTTGTCAGCGAGTTTGTTTGCTTATATGCCTTTCCTGCTATTCCAGTTAAACTTTTATCACACTTTATTCACCACGGTACCTGTTCGTCCTTAAATTAAGCCTGAAAGCAAAGAAAAAAAAATTAAAGCTTACAGCACCTGGTATTCCCAGGCGGTCTCCCATCCAAGTACTAACCAGGCCCGACCCTGCTTAGCTTCCGAGATCAGACGAGATCGAGCGTTCTCAGAGTGGTATGGCCGTAAGCGAGATTCATGCTTTGAAATTGCCCATTTATTTTAGTTGTCAGCGTGTTTGTTTGCTCATATGCCTTTCCTGCTATTTCAGCTCAACTTTTATCACACTTTATCCACAACGGTAAATGTTCGTCCTTAAATTAAGTATGAAAGCAAAGAAAAAAAAATTTTAAGCTTACAGCACCTGGTATTCCCAGGCGGTCTCCCATCCAAGTACTAACCAGGCCCGACCCTGCTTAGCTTCCGAGATCAGACGAGATCGAGCGTTCTCAGAGTGGTATGGCCGTAAGCGAGATACGTGCTTCGAAATTGCCCATTTATTTTTGCTTCTCAGTGTGTTTGTTTGCTTATATGCCTTTCCTGCTATTTCAGTTCAACTTTTATCACACTTTATCCACAACGGTAAATGTTCGTCCTTAAATTAAGCATTAAAGCAAAGAAAAAAAAATTCAAGCTTACAGCACCTGGTATTCCCAGGCGGTCTCCCATCCAAGTACTAACCAGGCCCGACCCTGCTTAGCTTCCGAGATCAGACGAGATCGAGCGTTCTCAGAGTGGTATGGCCGTAAGCGAGATTCGCACCTCGAAATTGCCCATTTATTTTTGCTTGTCAGCGTGTTTGTTTGCTTATATGCCTTTCCTGCTATTCCAGTTCAACTTTTATCACACTTTATTCACCACGGTAAATGTTCGTCCTTAAATTAAGCCTGAAAGCAAAGAAAAAAAAATTAAAGCTTACAGCACCTGGTATTCCCAGGCGGTCTCCCATCCAAGTACTAACCAGGCCCGACCCTGCTTAGCTTCCGAGATCAGACGAGATCGAGCGTTCTCAGAGTGGTATGGCCGTAAGCGAGATTCGCGCTTCAAAATTGCCCATTTATTTTTGCTTGTCAGCATGTTTGTTTGCTCATATGTCTTTCCTGCTATTCCAGTTCAACTTTTATCACACTTTATCCACAACGGTAAATGTTCGTCCTTAAATTAAGCCTGAAAGCAAAGAAAAAAAAATTAAAGCTTACAGCACCTGGTATTCCCAGGCGGTCTCCCATCCAAGTACTAACCAGGCCCGACCCTGCTTAGCTTCCGAGATCAGACGAGATCGAGCGTTCTCAGAGTGGTATGGCCGTAAGCGAGATTCATGCTTTGAAATTGCCCATTTATTTTAGTTGTCAGCGTGTTTGTTTGCTCATATGCCTTTCCTGCTATTTCAGTTCAACTTTTATCACACTTTATCCACAACGGTAAATGTTCGTCCTTAAATTAAGTATGAAAGCAAAGAAAAAAAAAATTTAAGCTTACAGCACCTGGTATTCCCAGGCGGTCTCCCATCCAAGTACTAACCAGGCCCGACCCTGCTTAGCTTCCGAGATCAGACGAGATCGAGCGTTCTCAGAGTGGTATGGCCGTAAGCGAGATTCATGCTTTGAAATTGCCCATTTATTTTAGTTGTCAGCGTGTTTGTTTGCTCATATGCCTTTCCTGCTATTTCAGTTCAACTTTTATCACACTTTATCCACAACGGTAAATGTTCGTCCTTAAATTAAGTATGAAAGCAAAGAAAAAAAAAATTTAAGCTTACAGCACCTGGTATTCCCAGGCGGTCTCCCATCCAAGTACTAACCAGGCCCGACCCTGCTTAGCTTCCGAGATCAGACGAGATCGAGCGTTCTCAGAGTGGTATGGCCGTAAGCGAGATTTGCGCTTCGAAATTGCCAATTTATTTTTGCTTGTCAGCGTGTTTGTTTGCTTATATGCCTTTCCTGCTATTCCAGTTAAACTTTTATCACACTTTATTCACCACGGTACCTGTTCGTCCTTAAATTAAGCCTGAAAGCAAAGAAAAAAAAATTAAAGCTTACAGCACCTGGTATTCCCAGGCGGTCTCCCATCCAAGTACTAACCAGGCCCGACCCTGCTTAGCTTCCGAGATCAGACGAGATCGAGCGTTCTCAGAGTGGTATGGCCGTAAGCGAGATATGTGCTTCGAAATTGGCCATTTGTTTTTGTTGTCATCATGTTTGTTTGCTCATATGCCTTTCCTGCTATTCCAGATCAACTTTTATCACACTTTATTCACCACGGTAAATGTTCATCCTTAAATTAAGCATGAAAGCAAAGAAAAAAAAGTTAAAGCTTACAGCACCTGGTATTCCCAGGCGGTCTCCCATCCAAGTACTAACCAGGCCCGACCCTGCTTAGCTTCCGAGATCAGACGAGATCGAGCGTTCTCAGAGTGGTATGGCCGTAAGCAAGATTCGCGCTTCAAAATTGCCCATTTATTTTTGCTTGTCAGCATGTTTGTTTGCTCATATGTCTTTCCTGCTATTCCAGTTCAACTTTTATCACACTTTATCCACAACGGTAAATGTTCGTCCTTAAATTAAGCCTGAAAGCAAAGAAAAAAAAATTTAAGCTTACAGCACCTGGTATTCCCAGGCGGTCTCCCATCCAAGTACTAACCAGGCCCGACCCTGCTTAGCTTCCGAGATCAGACGAGATCGAGCGTTCTCAGAGTGGTATGGCCGTAAGCGAGATTCATGCTTTGAAATTGCCCATTTATTTTAGTTGTCAGCGTGTTTGTTTGCTCATATGCCTTTCCTGCTATTTCAGTTCAACTTTTATCACACTTTATCCACAACGGTAAATGTTCGTCCTTAAATTAAGTATGAAAGCAAAGAAAAAAAAAATTTAAGCTTACAGCACCTGGTATTCCCAGGCGGTCTCCCATCCAAGTACTAACCAGGCCCGACCCTGCTTAGCTTCCGAGATCAGACGAGATCGAGCGTTCTCAGAGTGGTATGGCCGTAAGCGAGATTCGCACCTCGAAATTGCCCATTTATTTTTGCTTGTCAGCGTGTTTGTTTGCTTATATGCCTTTCCTGCTATTCCAGTTCAACTTTTATCACACTTTATCCACAACGGTAAATGTTCGTCCTTAAATTAAGTATGAAAGCAAAGAAAAAAAAAATTAAAGCTTACAGCACCTGGTATTCCCAGGCGGTCTCCCATCCAAGTACTAACCAGGCCCGACCCTGCTTAGCTTCCGAGATCAGACGAGATCGAGCGTTCTCAGAGTGGTATGGCCGTAAGCGAGATTTGCGCTTCGAAATTGCCAATTTATTTTTGATTGTCAGCGTGTTTGTTTGCTTATATGCCTTTCCTGCTATTCCAGTTAAACTTTTATCACACTTTATTCACCACGGTACCTGTTCGTCCTTAAATTAAGCCTGAAAGCAAAGAAAAAAAAATTAAAGCTTACAGCACCTGGTATTCCCAGGCGGTCTCCCATCCAAGTACTAACCAGGCCCGACCCTGCTTAGCTTCCGAGATCAGACGAGATCGAGCGTTCTCAGAGTGGTATGGCCGTAAGCAAGATTCGCGCTTCAAAATTGCCCATTTATTTTTGCTTGTCAGCATGTTTGTTTGCTCATATGTCTTTCCTGCTATTCCAGTTCAACTTTTATCACACTTTATCCACAACGGTAAATGTTCGTCCTTAAATTAAGCCTGAAAGCAAAGAAAAAAAAATTAAAGCTTACAGCACCTGGTATTCCCAGGCGGTCTCCCATCCAAGTACTAACCAGGCCCGACCCTGCTTAGCTTCCGAGATCAGACGAGATCGAGCGTTCTCAGAGTGGTATGGCCGTAAGCGAGATTCATGCTTTGAAATTGCCCATTTATTTTAGTTGTCAGCGTGTTTGTTTGCTCATATGCCTTTCCTGCTATTTCAGTTCAACTTTTATCACACTTTATCCACAACGGTAAATGTTCGTCCTTAAATTAAGTATGAAAGCAAAAAAAATAAAAAATTTAAGCTTACAGCACCTGGTATTCCCAGGCGGTCTCCCATCCAAGTACTAACCAGGCCCGACCCTGCTTAGCTTCCGAGATCAGACGAGATCGAGCGTTCTCAGAGTGGTATGGCCGTAAGCAAGATTCGCACCTCGAAATTGCCCATTTATTTTTGCTTGTCAGCGAGTTTGTTTGCTTATATGCCTTTCCTGCTATTCCAGTTAAACTTTTATCACACTTTATTCACCACGGTACCTGTTCGTCCTTAAATTAAGCCTGAAAGCAAAGAAAAAAAAATTAAAGCTTACAGCACCTGGTATTCCCAGGCGGTCTCCCATCCAAGTACTAACCAGGCCCGACCCTGCTTAGCTTCCGAGATCAGACGAGATCGAGCGTTCTCAGAGTGGTATGGCCGTAAGCGAGATTCATGCTTTGAAATTGCCCATTTATTTTAGTTGTCAGCGTGTTTGTTTGCTCATATGCCTTTCCTGCTATTTCAGCTCAACTTTTATCACACTTTATCCACAACGGTAAATGTTCGTCCTTAAATTAAGTATGAAAGCAAAGAAAAAAAAATTTTAAGCTTACAGCACCTGGTATTCCCAGGCGGTCTCCCATCCAAGTACTAACCAGGCCCGACCCTGCTTAGCTTCCGAGATCAGACGAGATCGAGCGTTCTCAGAGTGGTATGGCCGTAAGCGAGATACGTGCTTCGAAATTGCCCATTTATTTTTGCTTCTCAGTGTGTTTGTTTGCTTATATGCCTTTCCTGCTATTTCAGTTCAACTTTTATCACACTTTATCCACAACGGTAAATGTTCGTCCTTAAATTAAGCATTAAAGCAAAGAAAAAAAAATTCAAGCTTACAGCACCTGGTATTCCCAGGCGGTCTCCCATCCAAGTACTAACCAGGCCCGACCCTGCTTAGCTTCCGAGATCAGACGAGATCGAGCGTTCTCAGAGTGGTATGGCCGTAAGCGAGATTCGCACCTCGAAATTGCCCATTTATTTTTGCTTGTCAGCGTGTTTGTTTGCTTATATGCCTTTCCTGCTATTCCAGTTCAACTTTTATCACACTTTATTCACCACGGTAAATGTTCGTCCTTAAATTAAGCCTGAAAGCAAAGAAAAAAAAATTAAAGCTTACAGCACCTGGTATTCCCAGGCGGTCTCCCATCCAAGTACTAACCAGGCCCGACCCTGCTTAGCTTCCGAGATCAGACGAGATCGAGCGTTCTCAGAGTGGTATGGCCGTAAGCGAGATTCGCGCTTCAAAATTGCCCATTTATTTTTGCTTGTCAGCATGTTTGTTTGCTCATATGTCTTTCCTGCTATTCCAGTTCAACTTTTATCACACTTTATCCACAACGGTAAATGTTCGTCCTTAAATTAAGCCTGAAAGCAAAGAAAAAAAAATTAAAGCTTACAGCACCTGGTATTCCCAGGCGGTCTCCCATCCAAGTACTAACCAGGCCCGACCCTGCTTAGCTTCCGAGATCAGACGAGATCGAGCGTTCTCAGAGTGGTATGGCCGTAAGCGAGATTCATGCTTTGAAATTGCCCATTTATTTTAGTTGTCAGCGTGTTTGTTTGCTCATATGCCTTTCCTGCTATTTCAGTTCAACTTTTATCACACTTTATCCACAACGGTAAATGTTCGTCCTTAAATTAAGTATGAAAGCAAAGAAAAAAAAAATTTAAGCTTACAGCACCTGGTATTCCCAGGCGGTCTCCCATCCAAGTACTAACCAGGCCCGACCCTGCTTAGCTTCCGAGATCAGACGAGATCGAGCGTTCTCAGAGTGGTATGGCCGTAAGCGAGATTCATGCTTTGAAATTGCCCATTTATTTTAGTTGTCAGCGTGTTTGTTTGCTCATATGCCTTTCCTGCTATTTCAGTTCAACTTTTATCACACTTTATCCACAACGGTAAATGTTCGTCCTTAAATTAAGTATGAAAGCAAAGAAAAAAAAAATTTAAGCTTACAGCACCTGGTATTCCCAGGCGGTCTCCCATCCAAGTACTAACCAGGCCCGACCCTGCTTAGCTTCCGAGATCAGACGAGATCGAGCGTTCTCAGAGTGGTATGGCCGTAAGCGAGATTTGCGCTTCGAAATTGCCAATTTATTTTTGCTTGTCAGCGTGTTTGTTTGCTTATATGCCTTTCCTGCTATTCCAGTTAAACTTTTATCACACTTTATTCACCACGGTACCTGTTCGTCCTTAAATTAAGCCTGAAAGCAAAGAAAAAAAAATTAAAGCTTACAGCACCTGGTATTCCCAGGCGGTCTCCCATCCAAGTACTAACCAGGCCCGACCCTGCTTAGCTTCCGAGATCAGACGAGATCGAGCGTTCTCAGAGTGGTATGGCCGTAAGCGAGATATGTGCTTCGAAATTGGCCATTTGTTTTTGTTGTCATCATGTTTGTTTGCTCATATGCCTTTCCTGCTATTCCAGATCAACTTTTATCACACTTTATTCACCACGGTAAATGTTCATCCTTAAATTAAGCATGAAAGCAAAGAAAAAAAAGTTAAAGCTTACAGCACCTGGTATTCCCAGGCGGTCTCCCATCCAAGTACTAACCAGGCCCGACCCTGCTTAGCTTCCGAGATCAGACGAGATCGAGCGTTCTCAGAGTGGTATGGCCGTAAGCAAGATTCGCGCTTCAAAATTGCCCATTTATTTTTGCTTGTCAGCATGTTTGTTTGCTCATATGTCTTTCCTGCTATTCCAGTTCAACTTTTATCACACTTTATCCACAACGGTAAATGTTCGTCCTTAAATTAAGCCTGAAAGCAAAGAAAAAAAAATTTAAGCTTACAGCACCTGGTATTCCCAGGCGGTCTCCCATCCAAGTACTAACCAGGCCCGACCCTGCTTAGCTTCCGAGATCAGACGAGATCGAGCGTTCTCAGAGTGGTATGGCCGTAAGCGAGATTCATGCTTTGAAATTGCCCATTTATTTTAGTTGTCAGCGTGTTTGTTTGCTCATATGCCTTTCCTGCTATTTCAGTTCAACTTTTATCACACTTTATCCACAACGGTAAATGTTCGTCCTTAAATTAAGTATGAAAGCAAAGAAAAAAAAAATTTAAGCTTACAGCACCTGGTATTCCCAGGCGGTCTCCCATCCAAGTACTAACCAGGCCCGACCCTGCTTAGCTTCCGAGATCAGACGAGATCGAGCGTTCTCAGAGTGGTATGGCCGTAAGTGAGATTCGCACCTCGAAATTGCCCATTTATTTTTGCTTGTCAGCGTGTTTGTTTGCTTATATGCCTTTCCTGCTATTCCAGTTCAACTTTTATCACACTTTATCCACAACGGTAAATGTTCGTCCTTAAATTAAGTATGAAAGCAAAGAAAAAAAAAATTAAAGCTTACAGCACCTGGTATTCCCAGGCGGTCTCCCATCCAAGTACTAACCAGGCCCGACCCTGCTTAGCTTCCGAGATCAGACGAGATCGAGCGTTCTCAGAGTGGTATGGCCGTAAGCGAGATTTGCGCTTCGAAATTGCCAATTTATTTTTGATTGTCAGCGTGTTTGTTTGCTTATATGCCTTTCCTGCTATTCCAGTTAAACTTTTATCACACTTTATTCACCACGGTACCTGTTCGTCCTTAAATTAAGCCTGAAAGCAAAGAAAAAAAAATTAAAGCTTACAGCACCTGGTATTCCCAGGCGGTCTCCCATCCAAGTACTAACCAGGCCCGACCCTGCTTAGCTTCCGAGATCAGACGAGATCGAGCGTTCTCAGAGTGGTATGGCCGTAAGCAAGATTCGCGCTTCAAAATTGCCCATTTATTTTTGCTTGTCAGCATGTTTGTTTGCTCATATGTCTTTCCTGCTATTCCAGTTCAACTTTTATCACACTTTATCCACAACGGTAAATGTTCGTCCTTAAATTAAGCCTGAAAGCAAAGAAAAAAAAATTAAAGCTTACAGCACCTGGTATTCCCAGGCGGTCTCCCATCCAAGTACTAACCAGGCCCGACCCTGCTTAGCTTCCGAGATCAGACGAGATCGAGCGTTCTCAGAGTGGTATGGCCGTAAGCGAGATTCATGCTTTGAAATTGCCCATTTATTTTAGTTGTCAGCGTGTTTGTTTGCTCATATGCCTTTCCTGCTATTTCAGTTCAACTTTTATCACACTTTATCCACAACGGTAAATGTTCGTCCTTAAATTAAGTATGAAAGCAAAAAAAATAAAAAATTTAAGCTTACAGCACCTGGTATTCCCAGGCGGTCTCCCATCCAAGTACTAACCAGGCCCGACCCTGCTTAGCTTCCGAGATCAGACGAGATCGAGCGTTCTCAGAGTGGTATGGCCGTAAGCGAGATTCGCACCTCGAAATTGCCCATTTATTTTTGCTTGTCAGCGAGTTTGTTTGCTTATATGCCTTTCCTGCTATTCCAGTTAAACTTTTATCACACTTTATTCACCACGGTACCTGTTCGTCCTTAAATTAAGCCTGAAAGCAAAGAAAAAAAAATTAAAGCTTACAGCACCTGGTATTCCCAGGCGGTCTCCCATCCAAGTACTAACCAGGCCCGACCCTGCTTAGCTTCCGAGATCAGACGAGATCGAGCGTTCTCAGAGTGGTATGGCCGTAAGCGAGATTCATGCTTTGAAATTGCCCATTTATTTTAGTTGTCAGCGTGTTTGTTTGCTCATATGCCTTTCCTGCTATTTCAGCTCAACTTTTATCACACTTTATCCACAACGGTAAATGTTCGTCCTTAAATTAAGTATGAAAGCAAAGAAAAAAAAATTTTAAGCTTACAGCACCTGGTATTCCCAGGCGGTCTCCCATCCAAGTACTAACCAGGCCCGACCCTGCTTAGCTTCCGAGATCAGACGAGATCGAGCGTTCTCAGAGTGGTATGGCCGTAAGCGAGATTCGCGCTTCAAAATTGCCCATTTATTTTTGCTTGTCAGCATGTTTGTTTGCTCATATGTCTTTCCTGCTATTCCAGTTCAACTTTTATCACACTTTATCCACAACGGTAAATGTTCGTCCTTAAATTAAGCCTGAAAGCAAAGAAAAAAAAATTAAAGCTTACAGCACCTGGTATTCCCAGGCGGTCTCCCATCCAAGTACTAACCAGGCCCGACCCTGCTTAGCTTCCGAGATCAGACGAGATCGAGCGTTCTCAGAGTGGTATGGCCGTAAGCGAGATTCATGCTTTAAAATTGCCCATTTATTTTAGTTGTCAGCGTGTTTGTTTGCTCATATGCCTTTCCTGCTATTTCAGTTCAACTTTTATCACACTTTATCCACAACGGTAAATGTTCGTCCTTAAATTAAGTATGAAAGCAAAGAAAAAAAAAATTTAAGCTTACAGCACCTGGTATTCCCAGGCGGTCTCCCATCCAAGTACTAACCAGGCCCGACCCTGCTTAGCTTCCGAGATCAGACGAGATCGAGCGTTCTCAGAGTGGTATGGCCGTAAGCGAGATTCATGCTTTGAAATTGCCCATTTATTTTAGTTGTCAGCGTGTTTGTTTGCTCATATGCCTTTCCTGCTATTTCAGTTCAACTTTTATCACACTTTATCCACAACGGTAAATGTTCGTCCTTAAATTAAGTATGAAAGCAAAGAAAAAAAAAATTTAAGCTTACAGCACCTGGTATTCCCAGGCGGTCTCCCATCCAAGTACTAACCAGGCCCGACCCTGCTTAGCTTCCGAGATCAGACGAGATCGAGCGTTCTCAGAGTGGTATGGCCGTAAGCGAGATTTGCGCTTCGAAATTGCCAATTTATTTTTGCTTGTCAGCGTGTTTGTTTGCTTATATGCCTTTCCTGCTATTCCAGTTAAACTTTTATCACACTTTATTCACCACGGTACCTGTTCGTCCTTAAATTAAGCCTGAAAGCAAAGAAAAAAAAATTAAAGCTTACAGCACCTGGTATTCCCAGGCGGTCTCCCATCCAAGTACTAACCAGGCCCGACCCTGCTTAGCTTCCGAGATCAGACGAGATCGAGCGTTCTCAGAGTGGTATGGCCGTAAGCGAGATATGTGCTTCGAAATTGGCCATTTGTTTTTGTTGTCATCATGTTTGTTTGCTCATATGCCTTTCCTGCTATTCCAGATCAACTTTTATCACACTTTATTCACCACGGTAAATGTTCATCCTTAAATTAAGCATGAAAGCAAAGAAAAAAAAGTTAAAGCTTACAGCACCTGGTATTCCCAGGCGGTCTCCCATCCAAGTACTAACCAGGCCCGACCCTGCTTAGCTTCCGAGATCAGACGAGATCGAGCGTTCTCAGAGTGGTATGGCCGTAAGCAAGATTCGCGCTTCAAAATTGCCCATTTATTTTTGCTTGTCAGCATGTTTGTTTGCTCATATGTCTTTCCTGCTATTCCAGTTCAACTTTTATCACACTTTATCCACAACGGTAAATGTTCGTCCTTAAATTAAGCCTGAAAGCAAAGAAAAAAAAATTTAAGCTTACAGCACCTGGTATTCCCAGGCGGTCTCCCATCCAAGTACTAACCAGGCACGACCCTGCTTAGCTTCCGAGATCAGACGAGATCGAGCGTTCTCAGAGTGGTATGGCCGTAAGCGAGATTCATGCTTTGAAATTGCCCATTTATTTTAGTTGTCAGCGTGTTTGTTTGCTCATATGCCTTTCCTGCTATTTCAGTTCAACTTTTATCACACTTTATCCACAACGGTAAATGTTCGTCCTTAAATTAAGTATGAAAGCAAAGAAAAAAAAAATTTAAGCTTACAGCACCTGGTATTCCCAGGCGGTCTCCCATCCAAGTACTAACCAGGCCCGACCCTGCTTAGCTTCCGAGGTCAGACGAGATCGAGCGTTCTCAGAGTGGTATGGCCGTAAGCGAGATTTGCGCTTCGAAATTGCCAATTTATTTTTGCTTGTCAGCGTGTTTGTTTGCTTATATGCCTTTCCTGCTATTCCAGTTAAACTTTTATCACACTTTATTCACCACGGTACCTGTTCGTCCTTAAATTAAGCCTGAAAGCAAAGAAAAAAAAATTAAAGCTTACAGCACCTGGTATTCCCAGGCGGTCTCCCATCCAAGTACTAACCAGGCCCGACCCTGCTTAGCTTCCGAGATCAGACGAGATCGAGCGTTCTCAGAGTGGTATGGCCGTAAGCGAGATATGTGCTTCGAAATTGGCCATTTGTTTTTGTTGTCATCATGTTTGTTTGCTCATATGCCTTTCCTGCTATTCCAGATCAACTTTTATCACACTTTATTCACCACGGTAAATGTTCATCCTTAAATTAAGCATGAAAGCAAAGAAAAAAAAGTTAAAGCTTACAGCACCTGGTATTCCCAGGCGGTCTCCCATCCAAGTACTAACCAGGCCCGACCCTGCTTAGCTTCCGAGATCAGACGAGATCGAGCGTTCTCAGAGTGGTATGGCCGTAAGCAAGATTCGCGCTTCAAAATTGCCCATTTATTTTTGCTTGTCAGCATGTTTGTTTGCTCATATGTCTTTCCTGCTATTCCAGTTCAACTTTTATCACACTTTATCCACAACGGTAAATGTTCGTCCTTAAATTAAGCCTGAAAGCAAAGAAAAAAAAATTTAAGCTTACAGCACCTGGTATTCCCAGGCGGTCTCCCATCCAAGTACTAACCAGGCCCGACCCTGCTTAGCTTCCGAGATCAGACGAGATCGAGCGTTCTCAGAGTGGTATGGCCGTAAGCGAGATTCATGCTTTGAAATTGCCCATTTATTTTAGTTGTCAGCGTGTTTGTTTGCTCATATGCCTTTCCTGCTATTTCAGTTCAACTTTTATCACACTTTATCCACAACGGTAAATGTTCGTCCTTAAATTAAGTATGAAAGCAAAGAAAAAAAAAATTTAAGCTTACAGCACCTGGTATTCCCAGGCGGTCTCCCATCCAAGTACTAACCAGGCCCGACCCTGCTTAGCTTCCGAGATCAGACGAGATCGAGCGTTCTCAGAGTGGTATGGCCGTAAGCGAGATTCGCACCTCGAAATTGCCCATTTATTTTTGCTTGTCAGCGTGTTTGTTTGCTTATATGCCTTTCCTGCTATTCCAGTTCAACTTTTATCACACTTTATCCACAACGGTAAATGTTCGTCCTTAAATTAAGTATGAAAGCAAAGAAAAAAAAAATTAAAGCTTACAGCACCTGGTATTCCCAGGCGGTCTCCCATCCAAGTACTAACCAGGCCCGACCCTGCTTAGCTTCCGAGATCAGACGAGATCGAGCGTTCTCAGAGTGGTATGGCCGTAAGCGAGATTTGCGCTTCGAAATTGCCAATTTATTTTTGATTGTCAGCGTGTTTGTTTGCTTATATGCCTTTCCTGCTATTCCAGTTAAACTTTTATCACACTTTATTCACCACGGTACCTGTTCGTCCTTAAATTAAGCCTGAAAGCAAAGAAAAAAAAATTAAAGCTTACAGCACCTGGTATTCCCAGGCGGTCTCCCATCCAAGTACTAACCAGGCCCGACCCTGCTTAGCTTCCGAGATCAGACGAGATCGAGCGTTCTCAGAGTGGTATGGCCGTAAGCGAGATATGTGCTTCGAAATTGGCCATTTGTTTTTGTTGTCATCATGTTTGTTTGCTCATATGCCTTTCCTGCTATTCCAGATCAACTTTTATCACACTTTATTCACCACGGTAAATGTTCATCCTTAAATTAAGCCTGAAAGCAAAGAAAAAAAAGTTAAAGCTTACAGCACCTGGTATTCCCAGGCGGTCTCCCATCCAAGTACTAACCAGGCCCGACCCTGCTTAGCTTCCGAGATCAGACGAGATCGAGCGTTCTCAGAGTGGTATGGCCGTAAGCAAGATTCGCGCTTCAAAATTGCCCATTTATTTTTGCTTGTCAGCATGTTTGTTTGCTCATATGTCTTTCCTGCTATTCCAGTTCAACTTTTATCACACTTTATCCACAACGGTAAATGTTCGTCCTTAAATTAAGCCTGAAAGCAAAGAAAAAAAAATTAAAGCTTACAGCACCTGGTATTCCCAGGCGGTCTCCCATCCAAGTACTAACCAGGCCCGTCCCTGCTTAGCTTCCGAGATCAGACAAGATCGAGCGTTCTCAGAGTGGTATGGCCGTAAGCGAGATTCATGCTTTGAAATTGCCCATTTATTTTAGTTGTCAGCGTGTTTGTTTGCTCATATGCCTTTCCTGCTATTTCAGTTCAACTTTTATCACACTTTATCCACAACGGTAAATGTTCGTCCTTAAATTAAGTATGAAAGCAAAAAAAAAAAAAAATTTAAGCTTACAGCACCTGGTATTCCCAGGCGGTCTCCCATCCAAGTACTAACCAGGCCCGACCCTGCTTAGCTTCCGAGATCAGACGAGATCGAGCGTTCTCAGAGTGGTATGGCCGTAAGCGAGATTCATGCTTTGAAATTGCCCATTTATTTTAGTTGTCAGCGTGTTTGTTTGCTCATATGCCTTTCCTGCTATTTCAGTTCAACTTTTATCACACTTTATCCACAACGGTAAATGTTCGTCCTTAAATTAAGTATGAAAGCAAAGAAAAAAAAAATTTAAGCTTACAGCACCTGGTATTCCCAGGCGGTCTCCCATCCAAGTACTAACCAGGCCCGACCCTGCTTAGCTTCCGAGATCAGACGAGATCGAGCGTTCTCAGAGTGGTATGGCCGTAAGCGAGATTCGCACCTCGAAATTGCCCATTTATTTTTGCTTGTCAGCGTGTTTGTTTGCTTATATGCCTTTCCTGCTATTCCAGTTCAACTTTTATCACACTTTATCCACAACGGTAAATGTTCGTCCTTAAATTAAGTATGAAAGCAAAGAAAAAAAAAATTAAAGCTTACAGCACCTGGTATTCCCAGGCGGTCTCCCATCCAAGTACTAACCAGGCCCGACCCTGCTTAGCTTCCGAGATCAGACGAGATCGAGCGTTCTCAGAGTGGTATGGCCGTAAGCGAGATTTGCGCTTCGAAATTGCCAATTTATTTTTGCTTGTCAGCGTGTTTGTTTGCTTATATGCCTTTCCTGCTATTCCAGTTAAACTTTTATCACACTTTATTCACCACGGTACCTGTTCGTCCTTAAATTAAGCCTGAAAGCAAAGAAAAAAAAAATTTAAGCTTACAGCACCTGGTATTCCCAGGCGGTCTCCCATCCAAGTACTAACCAGGCCCGACCCTGCTTAGCTTCCGAGATCAGACGAGATCGAGCGTTCTCAGAGTGGTATGGCCGTAAGCGAGATTCATGCTTTGAAATTGCCCATTTATTTTAGTTGTCAGCGTGTTTGTTTGCTCATATGCCTTTCCTGCTATTTCAGTTCAACTTTTATCACACTTTATCCACAACGGTAAATGTTCGTCCTTAAATTAAGTATGAAAGCAAAGAAAAAAAAAATTTAAGCTTACAGCACCTGGTATTCCCAGGCGGTCTCCCATCCAAGTACTAACCAGGCCCGACCCTGCTTAGCTTCCGAGATCAGACGAGATCGAGCGTTCTCAGAGTGGTATGGCCGTAAGCGAGATTTGCGCTTCGAAATTGCCAATTTATTTTTGCTTGTCAGCGTGTTTGTTTGCTTATATGCCTTTCCTGCTATTCCAGTTAAACTTTTATCACACTTTATTCACCACGGTACCTGTTCGTCCTTAAATTAAGCCTGAAAGCAAAGAAAAAAAAATTAAAGCTTACAGCACCTGGTATTCCCAGGCGGTCTCCCATCCAAGTACTAACCAGGCCCGACCCTGCTTAGCTTCCGAGATCAGACGAGATCGAGCGTTCTCAGAGTGGTATGGCCGTAAGCGAGATATGTGCTTCGAAATTGGCCATTTGTTTTTGTTGTCATCATGTTTGTTTGCTCATATGCCTTTCCTGCTATTCCAGATCAACTTTTATCACACTTTATTCACCACGGTAAATGTTCATCCTTAAATTAAGCATGAAAGCAAAGAAAAAAAAGTTAAAGCTTACAGCACCTGGTATTCCCAGGCGGTCTCCCATCCAAGTACTAACCAGGCCCGACCCTGCTTAGCTTCCGAGATCAGACGAGATCGAGCGTTCTCAGAGTGGTATGGCCGTAAGCAAGATTCGCGCTTCAAAATTGCCCATTTATTTTTGCTTGTCAGCATGTTTGTTTGCTCATATGTCTTTCCTGCTATTCCAGTTCAACTTTTATCACACTTTATCCACAACGGTAAATGTTCGTCCTTAAATTAAGCCTGAAAGCAAAGAAAAAAAAATTTAAGCTTACAGCACCTGGTATTCCCAGGCGGTCTCCCATCCAAGTACTAACCAGGCACGACCCTGCTTAGCTTCCGAGATCAGACGAGATCGAGCGTTCTCAGAGTGGTATGGCCGTAAGCGAGATTCATGCTTTGAAATTGCCCATTTATTTTAGTTGTCAGCGTGTTTGTTTGCTCATATGCCTTTCCTGCTATTTCAGTTCAACTTTTATCACACTTTATCCACAACGGTAAATGTTCGTCCTTAAATTAAGTATGAAAGCAAAGAAAAAAAAAATTTAAGCTTACAGCACCTGGTATTCCCAGGCGGTCTCCCATCCAAGTACTAACCAGGCCCGACCCTGCTTAGCTTCCGAGGTCAGACGAGATCGAGCGTTCTCAGAGTGGTATGGCCGTAAGCGAGATTTGCGCTTCGAAATTGCCAATTTATTTTTGCTTGTCAGCGTGTTTGTTTGCTTATATGCCTTTCCTGCTATTCCAGTTAAACTTTTATCACACTTTATTCACCACGGTACCTGTTCGTCCTTAAATTAAGCCTGAAAGCAAAGAAAAAAAAATTAAAGCTTACAGCACCTGGTATTCCCAGGCGGTCTCCCATCCAAGTACTAACCAGGCCCGACCCTGCTTAGCTTCCGAGATCAGACGAGATCGAGCGTTCTCAGAGTGGTATGGCCGTAAGCGAGATATGTGCTTCGAAATTGGCCATTTGTTTTTGTTGTCATCATGTTTGTTTGCTCATATGCCTTTCCTGCTATTCCAGATCAACTTTTATCACACTTTATTCACCACGGTAAATGTTCATCCTTAAATTAAGCATGAAAGCAAAGAAAAAAAAGTTAAAGCTTACAGCACCTGGTATTCCCAGGCGGTCTCCCATCCAAGTACTAACCAGGCCCGACCCTGCTTAGCTTCCGAGATCAGACGAGATCGAGCGTTCTCAGAGTGGTATGGCCGTAAGCAAGATTCGCGCTTCAAAATTGCCCATTTATTTTTGCTTGTCAGCATGTTTGTTTGCTCATATGTCTTTCCTGCTATTCCAGTTCAACTTTTATCACACTTTATCCACAACGGTAAATGTTCGTCCTTAAATTAAGCCTGAAAGCAAAGAAAAAAAAATTTAAGCTTACAGCACCTGGTATTCCCAGGCGGTCTCCCATCCAAGTACTAACCAGGCCCGACCCTGCTTAGCTTCCGAGATCAGACGAGATCGAGCGTTCTCAGAGTGGTATGGCCGTAAGCGAGATTCATGCTTTGAAATTGCCCATTTATTTTAGTTGTCAGCGTGTTTGTTTGCTCATATGCCTTTCCTGCTATTTCAGTTCAACTTTTATCACACTTTATCCACAACGGTAAATGTTCGTCCTTAAATTAAGTATGAAAGCAAAGAAAAAAAAAATTTAAGCTTACAGCACCTGGTATTCCCAGGCGGTCTCCCATCCAAGTACTAACCAGGCCCGACCCTGCTTAGCTTCCGAGATCAGACGAGATCGAGCGTTCTCAGAGTGGTATGGCCGTAAGCGAGATTCGCACCTCGAAATTGCCCATTTATTTTTGCTTGTCAGCGTGTTTGTTTGCTTATATGCCTTTCCTGCTATTCCAGTTCAACTTTTATCACACTTTATCCACAACGGTAAATGTTCGTCCTTAAATTAAGTATGAAAGCAAAGAAAAAAAAAATTAAAGCTTACAGCACCTGGTATTCCCAGGCGGTCTCCCATCCAAGTACTAACCAGGCCCGACCCTGCTTAGCTTCCGAGATCAGACGAGATCGAGCGTTCTCAGAGTGGTATGGCCGTAAGCGAGATTTGCGCTTCGAAATTGCCAATTTATTTTTGATTGTCAGCGTGTTTGTTTGCTTATATGCCTTTCCTGCTATTCCAGTTAAACTTTTATCACACTTTATTCACCACGGTACCTGTTCGTCCTTAAATTAAGCCTGAAAGCAAAGAAAAAAAAATTAAAGCTTACAGCACCTGGTATTCCCAGGCGGTCTCCCATCCAAGTACTAACCAGGCCCGACCCTGCTTAGCTTCCGAGATCAGACGAGATCGAGCGTTCTCAGAGTGGTATGGCCGTAAGCGAGATATGTGCTTCGAAATTGGCCATTTGTTTTTGTTGTCATCATGTTTGTTTGCTCATATGCCTTTCCTGCTATTCCAGATCAACTTTTATCACACTTTATTCACCACGGTAAATGTTCATCCTTAAATTAAGCCTGAAAGCAAAGAAAAAAAAGTTAAAGCTTACAGCACCTGGTATTCCCAGGCGGTCTCCCATCCAAGTACTAACCAGGCCCGACCCTGCTTAGCTTCCGAGATCAGACGAGATCGAGCGTTCTCAGAGTGGTATGGCCGTAAGCAAGATTCGCGCTTCAAAATTGCCCATTTATTTTTGCTTGTCAGCATGTTTGTTTGCTCATATGTCTTTCCTGCTATTCCAGTTCAACTTTTATCACACTTTATCCACAACGGTAAATGTTCGTCCTTAAATTAAGCCTGAAAGCAAAGAAAAAAAAATTAAAGCTTACAGCACCTGGTATTCCCAGGCGGTCTCCCATCCAAGTACTAACCAGGCCCGTCCCTGCTTAGCTTCCGAGATCAGACAAGATCGAGCGTTCTCAGAGTGGTATGGCCGTAAGCGAGATTCATGCTTTGAAATTGCCCATTTATTTTAGTTGTCAGCGTGTTTGTTTGCTCATATGCCTTTCCTGCTATTTCAGTTCAACTTTTATCACACTTTATCCACAACGGTAAATGTTCGTCCTTAAATTAAGTATGAAAGCAAAAAAAAAAAAAAATTTAAGCTTACAGCACCTGGTATTCCCAGGCGGTCTCCCATCCAAGTACTAACCAGGCCCGACCCTGCTTAGCTTCCGAGATCAGACGAGATCGAGCGTTCTCAGAGTGGTATGGCCGTAAGCGAGATTCATGCTTTGAAATTG
>NW_028149046.1:375000-377500 GCF_946808225.1 Silurus aristotelis
GTATGGCCGTAAGCGAGATTCATGCTTTGAAATTGCCCATTTATTTTAGTTGTCAGCGTGTTTGTTTGCTCATATGCCTTTCCTGCTATTTCAGTTCAACTTTTATCACACTTTATCCACAACGGTAAATGTTCGTCCTTAAATTAAGTATGAAAGCAAAAAAAATAAAAAATTTAAGCTTACAGCACCTGGTATTCCCAGGCGGTCTCCCATCCAAGTACTAACCAGGCCCGACCCTGCTTAGCTTCCGAGATCAGACGAGATCGAGCGTTCTCAGAGTGGTATGGCCATAAGCAAGATTCGCACCTCGAAATTGCCCATTTATTTTTGCTTGTCAGCGAGTTTGTTTGCTTATATGCCTTTCCTGCTATTCCAGTTAAACTTTTATCACACTTTATTCACCACGGTACCTGTTCGTCCTTAAATTAAGCCTGAAAGCAAAGAAAAAAAAATTAAAGCTTACAGCACCTGGTATTCCCAGGCGGTCTCCCATCCAAGTACTAACCAGGCCCGACCCTGCTTAGCTTCCGAGATCAGACGAGATCGAGCGTTCTCAGAGTGGTATGGCCGTAAGCGAGATTCATGCTTTGAAATTGCCCATTTATTTTAGTTGTCAGCGTGTTTGTTTGCTCATATGCCTTTCCTGCTATTTCAGCTCAACTTTTATCACACTTTATCCACAACGGTAAATGTTCGTCCTTAAATTAAGTATGAAAGCAAAGAAAAAAAAATTTTAAGCTTACAGCACCTGGTATTCCCAGGCGGTCTCCCATCCAAGTACTAACCAGGCCCGACCCTGCTTAGCTTCCGAGATCAGACGAGATCGAGCGTTCTCAGAGTGGTATGGCCGTAAGCGAGATACGTGCTTCGAAATTGCCCATTTATTTTTGATTCTCAGTGTGTTTGTTTGCTTATATGCCTTTCCTGCTATTTCAGTTCAACTTTTATCACACTTTATCCACAACGGTAAATGTTCGTCCTTAAATTAAGCATTAAAGCAAAGAAAAAAAAATTCAAGCTTACAGCACCTGGTATTCCCATGCGGTCTCCCATCCAAGTACTAACCAGGCCCGACCCTGCTTAGCTTCCGAGATCAGACGAGATCGAGCGTTCTCAGAGTGGTATGGCCGTAAGCAAGATTCACACCTCGAAATTGCCCATTTATTTTTGCTTGTCAGCGTGTTTGTTTGCTTATATGCCTTTCCTGCTATTCCAGTTCAACTTTTATCACACTTTATCCACAGCGGTAAATGTTTGTCCTTAAATTGAGTATGAAAGCAAAGAAAAAAAAATTAAAGCTTACAGCACCTGGTATTCCCAGGCGGTCTCCCATCCAAGTACTAACCAGGCCCGACCCTGCTTAGCTTTCGAGATCAGACGAGATCGAGCGTTCTCAGAGTGGTATGGCCGTAAGCGAGATTCGCGCTTTGAAATTGCCCATTTATTTTTGTTGTCAGCATGTTTGTTTGCTCATATAACTTTCCTGCTATTCCAGTTCAACTTTTATCACACTGTATTCACCACGGTAAATGTTCATCCTTAAATTAAGCCTAAAAGTAAAAAAAAAATATTATAGCTTACAGCACCTGGTATTCCCAGGCGGTCTCCCATTCAAGTACTAACCAGGCCCGACCCTGCTTAGTTTCGGAGATCAGACGAGATCGAGCGTTCTCAGAGTGGTATGGCCGTAAGCGAGATTTGCGCTTCGAAATTGCCAATTTATTTTTGTTGTCAGCGTGTTTGTTTGCTCATATGCCTTTCCTGCTATTCCAGTTCAACTTTTATCACACTTTATTCACCATGGTAAATGTTCATCCTTAAATTAAGCATGAAAGCAAAAAAAAAAATAATTAAAGCTTACAGCACCTGGTATTCCCAGGCGGTCTCCCATCCAAGTACTAACCAGGCCCGACCCTGCTTAGCTTTGGAGATCAGACGAGATCGAGCGTTCTCAGAGTGGTATGGCCGTAAGCGAGATAAGTGCTTCGAAATTGCCCATTTATTTTTGTTGTCAGCGTGTTTGTTTGCTCATATGCCTTTCCTGCTATTCCAGTTCAACTTTTAATCACACTTTATTCACCACGGTAAATGTTCGTCCTTAAATTAAGCCTAAAAGCAAAGAAAAAAAAATTAAAGCTTACAGCACCTGGTATTCCCAGGCGGTTTCCCATCCAAGTACTGACCAGGCCCGACCCTGCTTAGCTTTCGAGATCAGACGAGATCGAGCGTTCTCAGAGTGGTATGGCCGTAAGTGAGATTCGCGCTTTGAAATTGCCCATTTATTTTTGTTGTCAGCGTGTTTGTTTGCTCATATGCCTTTCCTGCTATTCCAGTTCAACTTTTATCACACTTTATTCACCACGGTAAATGTTCATCCTTAAATTAAGCCTAAAAGCAAAAAAAAAAAATTATAGCTTACAGCACCTGGTATTCCCAGGCGGTCTCCCATCCAAGTACTAACCAGGCCCGACCCTGCTTAGCTTCCGAGAGCAGACGAGAT
>NW_028149046.1:422500-425000 GCF_946808225.1 Silurus aristotelis
ACCCTGCTTAGCTTTGGAGATCAGACGAGATCGAGCGTTCTCAGAGTGGTATGGCCGTAAGCGAGATAAGTGCTTCGAAATTGCCCATTTATTTTTGTTGTCAGCGTGTTTGTTTGCTCATATGCCTTTCCTGCTATTCCAGTTCAACTTTTATCACACTTTATTCACCACGGTAAATGTTCATCCTTAAATTAAGCCTAAAAGCAAAAAAAAAAAATTATAGCTTACAGCACCTGGTATTCCCAGGCGGTCTCCCATCCAAGTACTAACCAGGCCCGACCCTGCTTAGCTTCCGAGAGCAGACGAGATCGAGCGTTCTCAGAGTGGTATGGCCGTAAGCGAGATAAGTGCTTCGAAATTGCCCATTTATTTTTGTTGTCAGCGTGTTTGTTTGCTCATATGCCTTTCCTGCTATTCCAGTTCAACTTTTAATCACACTTTATTCACCACGGTAAATGTTCGTCCTTAAATTAACCCTAAAAGCAAAGAAAAAAAAATTAAAGCTTACAGCACCTGGTATTCCCAGGCGGTCTTCCATCCAAGTACTAATCAGGCCCGACCCTGCTTAGCTTTCGAGATCAGATGAGATCGAGCGTTCTCAGAGTGGTATGGCCGTAAGCGAGATTCGTGCTTCGAAATTGCCGATTTATTTGTGTTGTCATCATGTTTGTTTGCTCATATGCCTTTCCTGCTATTTCAGCTCAACTTTTATCACACTTTATCCACAACGGTAAATGTTCGTCCTTAAATTAAGTATGAAAGCAAAAAAAATAAAAAATTTAAGCTTACAGCACCTGGTATTCCCAGGCGGTCTCCCATCCAAGTACTAACCAGGCCCGACCCTGCTTAGCTTCCGAGATCAGACGAGATCGAGCGTTCTCAGAGTGGTATGGCCGTAAGCAAGATTCGCACCTCGAAATTGCCCATTTATTTTTGCTTGTCAGCGAGTTTGTTTGCTTATATGCCTTTCCTGCTATTCCAGTTAAACTTTTATCACACTTTATTCACCACGGTACCTGTTCGTCCTTAAATTAAGCCTGAAAGCAAAGGAAAAAAAATTAAAGCTTACAGCACCTGGTATTCCCAGGCGGTCTCCCATCCAAGTACTAACCAGGCCCGACCCTGCTTAGCTTCCGAGATCAGACGAGATCGAGCGTTCTCAGAGTGGTATGGCCGTAAGCGAGATTCATGCTTTGAAATTGCCCATTTATTTTAGTTGTCAGCGTGTTTGTTTGCTCATATGCCTTTCCTGCTATTTCAGCTCAACTTTTATCACACTTTATCCACAACGGTAAATGTTCGTCCTTAAATTAAGTATGAAAGCAAAGAAAAAAAATTTTTAAGCTTACAGCACCTGGTATTCCCAGGCGGTCTCCCATCCAAGTACTAACCAGGCCCGACCCTGCTTAGCTTCCGAGATCAGACGAGATCGAGCGTTCTCAGAGTGGTATGGCCGTAAGCGAGATACGTGCTTCGAAATTGCCCATTTATTTTTGCTTCTCAGTGTGTTTGTTTGCTTATATGCCTTTCCTGCTATTCCAGTTCAACTTTTATCACACTTTATCCACAACGGTAAATGTTCGTCCTTAAATTAAGCATTAAAGCAAAGAAAAAAAAATTCAAGCTTACAGCACCTGGTATTCCCATGCGGTCTCCCATCCAAGTACTAACCAGGCCCGACCCTGCTTAGCTTCCGAGATCAGACGAGATCGAGCGTTCTCAGAGTGGTATGGCCGTAAGCAAGATTCGCACCTCGAAATTGCCCATTTATTTTTGCTTGTCAGCGTGTTTGTTTGCTTATATGCCTTTCCTGCTATTCCAGTTCAACTTTTATCACACTTTATCCACAGCGGTAAATGTTTGTCCTTAAATTGAGTATGAAAGCAAAGAAAAAAAAATTAAAGCTTACAGCACCTGGTATTCCCAGGCGGTCTCCCATCCAAGTACTAACCAGGCCCGACCCTGCTTAGCTTTCGAGATCAGACGAGATCGAGCGTTCTCAGAGTGGTATGGCCGTAAGCGAGATTCGCGCTTTGAAATTGCCCATTTATTTTTGTTGTCAGCATGTTTGTTTGCTCATATAACTTTCCTGCTATTCCAGTTCAACTTTTATCACACTGTATTCACCACGGTAAATGTTCATCCTTAAATTAAGCCTAAAAGCAAAAAAAAAATATTATAGCTTACAGCACCTGGTATTCCCAGGCGGTCTCCCATTCAAGTACTAACCAGGCCCGACCCTGCTTAGCTTCGGAGATCAGACGAGATCGAGCGTTCTCAGAGTGGTATGGCCGTAAGCGAGATTCGTGCTTCGAAATTGCCGATTTATTTGTGTTGTCATCATGTTTGTTTGCTCATATGCCTTTCCTGCTATTCCAGATCAACTTTTATCACACTTTATTCACCACGGTAAATGTTCATCCTTAAATTAAGCCTGAAAGCAAAGAAAAAAAAGTTAAAGCTTACAGCACCTGGTATTCCCAGGCGGTCTCCCATCCAA
>NW_028149046.1:430000-432500 GCF_946808225.1 Silurus aristotelis
ACAGCACCTGGTATTCCCAGGCGGTCTCCCATCCAAGTACTAACCAGGCCCGACCCTGCTTAGCTTTCGAGATCAGACGAGATCGAGCGTTCTCAGAGTGGTATGGCCGTAAGCGAGATTCGCGCTTTGAAATTGCCCATTTATTTTTGTTGTCAGCATGTTTGTTTGCTCATATAACTTTCCTGCTATTCCAGTTCAACTTTTATCACACTGTATTCACCACGGTAAATGTTCATCCTTAAATTAAGCCTAAAAGCAAAAAAAAAATATTATAGCTTACAGCACCTGGTATTCCCAGGCGGTCTCCCATTCAAGTACTAACCAGGCCCGACCCTGCTTAGCTTCGGAGATCAGACGAGATCGAGCGTTCTCAGAGTGGTATGGCCGTAAGCGAGATTCGTGCTTCGAAATTGCCGATTTATTTGTGTTGTCATCATGTTTGTTTGCTCATATGCCTTTCCTGCTATTTCAGCTCAACTTTTATCACACTTTATCCACAACGGTAAATGTTCGTCCTTAAATTAAGTATGAAAGCAAAAAAAATAAAAAATTTAAGCTTACAGCACCTGGTATTCCCAGGCGGTCTCCCATCCAAGTACTAACCAGGCCCGACCCTGCTTAGCTTCCGAGATCAGACGAGATCGAGCGTTCTCAGAGTGGTATGGCCGTAAGCAAGATTCGCACCTCGAAATTGCCCATTTATTTTTGCTTGTCAGCGAGTTTGTTTGCTTATATGCCTTTCCTGCTATTCCAGTTAAACTTTTATCACACTTTATTCACCACGGTACCTGTTCGTCCTTAAATTAAGCCTGAAAGCAAAGGAAAAAAAATTAAAGCTTACAGCACCTGGTATTCCCAGGCGGTCTCCCATCCAAGTACTAACCAGGCCCGACCCTGCTTAGCTTCCGAGATCAGACGAGATCGAGCGTTCTCAGAGTGGTATGGCCGTAAGCGAGATTCATGCTTTGAAATTGCCCATTTATTTTAGTTGTCAGCGTGTTTGTTTGCTCATATGCCTTTCCTGCTATTTCAGCTCAACTTTTATCACACTTTATCCACAACGGTAAATGTTCGTCCTTAAATTAAGTATGAAAGCAAAGAAAAAAAATTTTTAAGCTTACAGCACCTGGTATTCCCAGGCGGTCTCCCATCCAAGTACTAACCAGGCCCGACCCTGCTTAGCTTCCGAGATCAGACGAGATCGAGCGTTCTCAGAGTGGTATGGCCGTAAGCGAGATACGTGCTTCGAAATTGCCCATTTATTTTTGCTTCTCAGTGTGTTTGTTTGCTTATATGCCTTTCCTGCTATTCCAGTTCAACTTTTATCACACTTTATCCACAACGGTAAATGTTCGTCCTTAAATTAAGCATTAAAGCAAAGAAAAAAAAATTCAAGCTTACAGCACCTGGTATTCCCATGCGGTCTCCCATCCAAGTACTAACCAGGCCCGACCCTGCTTAGCTTCCGAGATCAGACGAGATCGAGCTTTCTCAGAGTGGTATGGCCGTAAGCAAGATTCGCACCTCGAAATTGCCCATTTATTTTTGCTTGTCAGCGTGTTTGTTTGCTTATATGCCTTTCCTGCTATTCCAGTTCAACTTTTATCACACTTTATCCACAGCGGTAAATGTTTGTCCTTAAATTGAGTATGAAAGCAAAGAAAAAAAAATTAAAGCTTACAGCACCTGGTATTCCCAGGCGGTCTCCCATCCAAGTACTAACCAGGCCCGACCCTGCTTAGCTTTCGAGATCAGACGAGATCGAGCGTTCTCAGAGTGGTATGGCCGTAAGCGAGATTCGCGCTTTGAAATTGCCCATTTATTTTTGTTGTCAGCATGTTTGTTTGCTCATATAACTTTCCTGCTATTCCAGTTCAACTTTTATCACACTGTATTCACCACGGTAAATGTTCATCCTTAAATTAAGCCTAAAAGCAAAAAAAAAATATTATAGCTTACAGCACCTGGTATTCCCAGGCGGTCTCCCATTCAAGTACTAACCAGGCCCGACCCTGCTTAGCTTCGGAGATCAGACGAGATCGAGCGTTCTCAGAGTGGTATGGCCGTAAGCGAGATTCGTGCTTCGAAATTGCCGATTTATTTGTGTTGTCATCATGTTTGTTTGCTCATATGCCTTTCCTGCTATTTCAGCTCAACTTTTATCACACTTTATCCACAACGGTAAATGTTCGTCCTTAAATTAAGTATGAAAGCAAAAAAAATAAAAAATTTAAGCTTACAGCACCTGGTATTCCCAGGCGGTCTCCCATCCAAGTACTAACCAGGCCCGACCCTGCTTAGCTTCCGAGATCAGACGAGATCGAGCGTTCTCAGAGTGGTATGGCCGTAAGCAAGATTCGCACCTCGAAATTGCCCATTTATTTTTGCTTGTCAGCGAGTTTGTTTGCTTATATGCCTTTCCTGCTATTCCAGTTAAACTTTTATCACACTTTATTCACCACGGTACCTGTTCGTCCTTAAATTAAGCCTGAAAGCAAAG
>NW_028149046.1:437500-440000 GCF_946808225.1 Silurus aristotelis
CGGTAAATGTTCGTCCTTAAATTAAGTATGAAAGCAAAGAAAAAAAAAATTTAAGCTTACAGCACCTGGTATTCCCAGGCGGTCTCCCATCCAAGTACTAACCAGGCCCGACCCTGCTTAGCTTCCGAGATCAGACGAGATCGAGCGTTCTCAGAGTGGTATGGCCGTAAGCGAGATTCGCACCTCGAAATTGCCCATTTATTTTTGCTTGTCAGCGTGTTTGTTTGCTTATATGCCTTTCCTGCTATTCCAGTTCAACTTTTATCACACTTTATCCACAACGGTAAATGTTCGTCCTTAAATTAAGTATGAAAGCAAAGAAAAAAAAAATTAAAGCTTACAGCACCTGGTATTCCCAGGCGGTCTCCCATCCAAGTACTAACCAGGCCCGACCCTGCTTAGCTTCCGAGATCAGACGAGATCGAGCGTTCTCAGAGTGGTATGGCCGTAAGCGAGATTTGCACCTCGAAATTGCCCATTTATTTTTGCTTGTCAGCGTGTTTGTTTGCTTATATGCCTTTCCTGCTATTCCAGTTCAACTTTTATCACACTTTATTCACCACGGTAAATGTTCGTCCTTAAATTAAGCATGAAAGCAAAGAAAAAAAAATTAAAGCTTACAGCACCTGGTATTCCCAGGCGGTCTCCCATCCAAGTACTGACCAGGCCCGACCCTGCTTAGCTTCCGAGATCAGACGAGATCGAGCGTTCTCAGAGTGGTATGGCCGTAAGCGAGATTCGCGCTTCAAAATTGCCCATTTATTTTTGCTTGTCAGCATGTTTGTTTGCTCATATGTCTTTCCTGCTATTCCAGTTCAACTTTTATCACACTTTATCCACAACGGTAAATGTTCGTCCTTAAATTAAGCCTGAAAGCAAAGAAAAAAAAATTAAAGCTTACAGCACCTGGTATTCCCAGGCGGTCTCCCATCCAAGTACTAACCAGGCCCGACCCTGCTTAGCTTCCGAGATCAGACGAGATCGAGCGTTCTCAGAGTGGTATGGCCGTAAGCGAGATTCATGCTTTGAAATTGCCCATTTATTTTAGTTGTCAGCGTGTTTGTTTGCTCATATGCCTTTCCTGCTATTTCAGTTCAACTTTTATCACACTTTATCCACAACGGTAAATGTTCGTCCTTAAATTAAGTATGAAAGCAAAGAAAAAAAAAATTTAAGCTTACAGCACCTGGTATTCCCAGGCGGTCTCCCATCCAAGTACTAACCAGGCCCGACCCTGCTTAGCTTCCGAGATCAGACGAGATCGAGCGTTCTCAGAGTGGTATGGCCGTAAGCGAGATTTGCGCTTCGAAATTGCCAATTTATTTTTGCTTGTCAGCGTGTTTGTTTGCTTATATGCCTTTCCTGCTATTCCAGTTAAACTTTTATCACACTTTATTCACCACGGTACCTGTTCGTCCTTAAATTAAGCCTGAAAGCAAAGAAAAAAAAATTAAAGCTTACAGCACCTGGTATTCCCAGGCGGTCTCCCATCCAAGTACTAACCAGGCCCGACCCTGCTTAGCTTCCGAGATCAGACGAGATCGAGCGTTCTCAGAGTGGTATGGCCGTAAGCGAGATATGTGCTTCGAAATTGGCCATTTGTTTTTGTTGTCATCATGTTTGTTTGCTCATATGCCTTTCCTGCTATTCCAGATCAACTTTTATCACACTTTATTCACCACGGTAAATGTTCATCCTTAAATTAAGCATGAAAGCAAAGAAAAAAAAGTTAAAGCTTACAGCACCTGGTATTCCCAGGCGGTCTCCCATCCAAGTACTAACCAGGCCCGACCCTGCTTAGCTTCCGAGATCAGACGAGATCGAGCGTTCTCAGAGTGGTATGGCCGTAAGCAAGATTCGCGCTTCAAAATTGCCCATTTATTTTTGCTTGTCAGCATGTTTGTTTGCTCATATGTCTTTCCTGCTATTCCAGTTCAACTTTTATCACACTTTATCCACAACGGTAAATGTTCGTCCTTAAATTAAGCCTGAAAGCAAAGAAAAAAAAATTAAAGCTTACAGCACCTGGTATTCCCAGGCGGTCTCCCATCCAAGTACTAACCAGGCCCGTCCCTGCTTAGCTTCCGAGATCAGACAAGATCGAGCGTTCTCAGAGTGGTATGGCCGTAAGCGAGATTCATGCTTTGAAATTGCCCATTTATTTTAGTTGTCAGCGTGTTTGTTTGCTCATATGCCTTTCCTGCTATTTCAGTTCAACTTTTATCACACTTTATCCACAACGGTAAATGTTCGTCCTTAAATTAAGTATGAAAGCAAAAAAAAAAAAAAATTTAAGCTTACAGCACCTGGTATTCCCAGGCGGTCTCCCATCCAAGTACTAACCAGGCCCGACCCTGCTTAGCTTCCGAGATCAGACGAGATCGAGCGTTCTCAGAGTGGTATGGCCGTAAGCGAGATTCATGCTTTGAAATTGCCCATTTATTTTAGTTGTCAGCGTGTTTGTTTGCTCATATGCCTTTCCTGCTATTTCAGTTCAACT
>NW_028149046.1:450000-452500 GCF_946808225.1 Silurus aristotelis
TCGAAATTGCCCATTTGTTTTTGCTTGTCAGCGTGTTTGTTTGCTTATATGCCTTTCCTGCTATTCCAGTTCAACTTTTATCACACTTTATTCACCACGGTAAATGTTCGTCCTTAAATTAAGCATGAAAGCAAAGAAAAAAAAATTAAAGCTTACAGCACCTGGTATTCCCAGGCGGTCTCCCATCCAAGTACTGACCAGGCCCGACCCTGCTTAGCTTCCGAGATCAGACGAGATCGAGCGTTCTCAGAGTGGTATGGCCGTAAGCGAGATTCGCGCTTCAAAATTGCCCATTTATTTTTGCTTGTCAGCATGTTTGTTTGCTCATATGTCTTTCCTGCTATTCCAGTTCAACTTTTATCACACTTTATCCACAACGGTAAATGTTCGTCCTTAAATTAAGCCTGAAAGCAAAGAAAAAAAAATTAAAGCTTACAGCACCTGGTATTCCCAGGCGGTCTCCCATCCAAGTACTAACCAGGCCCGACCCTGCTTAGCTTCCGAGATCAGACGAGATCGAGCGTTCTCAGAGTGGTATGGCCGTAAGCGAGATATGTGCTTCGAAATTGGCCATTTGTTTTTGTTGTCATCATGTTTGTTTGCTCATATGCCTTTCCTGCTATTCCAGATCAACTTTTATCACACTTTATTCACCACGGTAAATGTTCATCCTTAAATTAAGCCTGAAAGCAAAGAAAAAAAAGTTAAAGCTTACAGCACCTGGTATTCCCAGGCGGTCTCCCATCCAAGAACTAACCAGGCCCGACCCTGCTTAGCTTCCGAGATCAGACGAGATCGAGCGTTCTCAGAGTGGTATGGCCGTAAGCAAGATTCGCGCTTCAAAATTGCCCATTTATTTTTGCTTGTCAGCATGTTTGTTTGCTCATATGTCTTTCCTGCTATTCCAGTTCAACTTTTATCACACTTTATCCACAACGGTAAATGTTCGTCCTTAAATTAAGCCTGAAAGCAAAGAAAAAAAAATTAAAGCTTACAGCACCTGGTATTCCCAGGCGGTCTCCCATCCAAGTACTAACCAGGCCCGACCCTGCTTAGCTTCCGAGATCAGACGAGATCGAGCGTTCTCAGAGTGGTATGGCCGTAAGCGAGATTCATGCTTTGAAATTGCCCATTTATTTTAGTTGTCAGCGTGTTTGTTTGCTCATATGCCTTTCCTGCTATTTCAGTTCAACTTTTATCACACTTTATCCACAACGGTAAATGTTCGTCCTTAAATTAAGTATGAAAGCAAAGAAAAAAAAAATTTAAGCTTACAGCACCTGGTATTCCCAGGCGGTCTCCCATCCAAGTACTAACCAGGCCCGACCCTGCTTAGCTTCCGAGATCAGACGAGATCGAGCGTTCTCAGAGTGGTATGGCCGTAAGCGAGATTCGCACCTCGAAATTGCCCATTTATTTTTGCTTGTCAGCGTGTTTGTTTGCTTATATGCCTTTCCTGCTATTCCAGTTCAACTTTTATCACACTTTATCCACAACGGTAAATGTTCGTCCTTAAATTAAGTATGAAAGCAAAGAAAAAAAAAATTAAAGCTTACAGCACCTGGTATTCCCAGGCGGTCTCCCATCCAAGTACTAACCAGGCCCGACCCTGCTTAGCTTCCGAGATCAGACGAGATCGAGCGTTCTCAGAGTGGTATGGCCGTAAGCGAGATTTGCACCTCGAAATTGCCCATTTATTTTTGCTTGTCAGCGTGTTTGTTTGCTTATATGCCTTTCCTGCTATTCCAGTTCAACTTTTATCACACTTTATTCACCACGGTAAATGTTCGTCCTTAAATTAAGCATGAAAGCAAAGAAAAAAAAATTAAAGCTTACAGCACCTGGTATTCCCAGGCGGTCTCCCATCCAAGTACTGACCAGGCCCGACCCTGCTTAGCTTCCGAGATCAGACGAGATCGAGCGTTCTCAGAGTGGTATGGCCGTAAGCGAGATTCGCGCTTCAAAATTGCCCATTTATTTTTGCTTGTCAGCATGTTTGTTTGCTCATATGTCTTTCCTGCTATTCCAGTTCAACTTTTATCACACTTTATCCACAACGGTAAATGTTCGTCCTTAAATTAAGCCTGAAAGCAAAGAAAAAAAAATTAAAGCTTACAGCACCTGGTATTCCCAGGCGGTCTCCCATCCAAGTACTAACCAGGCCCGACCCTGCTTAGCTTCCGAGATCAGACGAGATCGAGCGTTCTCAGAGTGGTATGGCCGTAAGCGAGATTCATGCTTTGAAATTGCCCATTTATTTTAGTTGTCAGCGTGTTTGTTTGCTCATATGCCTTTCCTGCTATTTCAGTTCAACTTTTATCACACTTTATCCACAACGGTAAATGTTCGTCCTTAAATTAAGTATGAAAGCAAAGAAAAAAAAAATTTAAGCTTACAGCACCTGGTATTCCCAGGCGGTCTCCCATCCAAGTACTAACCAGGCCCGACCCTGCTTAGCTTCCGAGATCAGACGAGATCGAGCGTTCTCAGAGTGGTATGG
>NW_028149046.1:460000-465000 GCF_946808225.1 Silurus aristotelis
GACCCTGCTTAGCTTCCGAGATCAGACGAGATCGAGCGTTCTCAGAGTGGTATGGCCGTAAGCAAGATTCGCACCTCGAAATTGCCCATTTATTTTTGCTTGTCAGCGAGTTTGTTTGCTTATATGCCTTTCCTGCTATTCCAGTTAAACTTTTATCACACTTTATTCACCACGGTACCTGTTCGTCCTTAAATTAAGCCTGAAAGCAAAGGAAAAAAAATTAAAGCTTACAGCACCTGGTATTCCCAGGCGGTCTCCCATCCAAGTACTAACCAGGCCCGACCCTGCTTAGCTTCCGAGATCAGACGAGATCGAGCGTTCTCAGAGTGGTATGGCCGTAAGCGAGATTCATGCTTTGAAATTGCCCATTTATTTTAGTTGTCAGCGTGTTTGTTTGCTCATATGCCTTTCCTGCTATTTCAGCTCAACTTTTATCACACTTTATCCACAACGGTAAATGTTCGTCCTTAAATTAAGTATGAAAGCAAAGAAAAAAATTTTTTAAGCTTACAGCACCTGGTATTCCCAGGCGGTCTCCCATCCAAGTACTAACCAGGCCCGACCCTGCTTAGCTTCCGAGATCAGACGAGATCGAGCGTTCTCAGAGTGGTATGGCCGTAAGCGAGATACGTGCTTCGAAATTGCCCATTTATTTTTGCTTCTCAGTGTGTTTGTTTGCTTATATGCCTTTCCTGCTATTCCAGTTCAACTTTTATCACACTTTATCCACAACGGTAAATGTTCGTCCTTAAATTAAGCATTAAAGCAAAGAAAAAAAAATTCAAGCTTACAGCACCTGGTATTCCCATGCGGTCTCCCATCCAAGTACTAACCAGGCCCGACCCTGCTTAGCTTCCGAGATCAGACGAGATCGAGCTTTCTCAGAGTGGTATGGCCGTAAGCAAGATTCGCACCTCGAAATTGCCCATTTATTTTTGCTTGTCAGCGTGTTTGTTTGCTTATATGCCTTTCCTGCTATTCCAGTTCAACTTTTATCACACTTTATCCACAGCGGTAAATGTTTGTCCTTAAATTGAGTATGAAAGCAAAGAAAAAAAAATTAAAGCTTACAGCACCTGGTATTCCCAGGCGGTCTCCCATCCAAGTACTAACCAGGCCCGACCCTGCTTAGCTTTCGAGATCAGACGAGATCGAGCGTTCTCAGAGTGGTATGGCCGTAAGCGAGATTCGCGCTTTGAAATTGCCCATTTATTTTTGTTGTCAGCATGTTTGTTTGCTCATATAACTTTCCTGCTATTCCAGTTCAACTTTTATCACACTGTATTCACCACGGTAAATGTTCATCCTTAAATTAAGCCTAAAAGCAAAAAAAAAATATTATAGCTTACAGCACCTGGTATTCCCAGGCGGTCTCCCATTCAAGTACTAACCAGGCCCGACCCTGCTTAGCTTCGGAGATCAGACGAGATCGAGCGTTCTCAGAGTGGTATGGCCGTAAGCGAGATTCGTGCTTCGAAATTGCCGATTTATTTGTGTTGTCATCATGTTTGTTTGCTCATATGCCTTTCCTGCTATTTCAGCTCAACTTTTATCACACTTTATCCACAACGGTAAATGTTCGTCCTTAAATTAAGTATGAAAGCAAAAAAAATAAAAAATTTAAGCTTACAGCACCTGGTATTCCCAGGCGGTCTCCCATCCAAGTACTAACCAGGCCCGACCCTGCTTAGCTTCCGAGATCAGACGAGATCGAGCGTTCTCAGAGTGGTATGGCCGTAAGCAAGATTCGCACCTCGAAATTGCCCATTTATTTTTGCTTGTCAGCGAGTTTGTTTGCTTATATGCCTTTCCTGCTATTCCAGTTAAACTTTTATCACACTTTATTCACCACGGTACCTGTTCGTCCTTAAATTAAGCCTGAAAGCAAAGAAAAAAAAATTAAAGCTTACAGCACCTGGTATTCCCAGGCGGTCTCCCATCCAAGTACTAACCAGGCCCGACCCTGCTTAGCTTCCGAGATCAGACGAGATCGAGCGTTCTCAGAGTGGTATGGCCGTAAGCGAGATTCATGCTTTGAAATTGCCCATTTATTTTAGTTGTCAGCGTGTTTGTTTGCTCATATGCCTTTCCTGCTATTTCAGTTCAACTTTTATCACACTTTATCCACAACGGTAAATGTTCGTCCTTAAATTAAGTATGAAAGCAAAAAAAATAAAAAATTTAAGCTTACAGCACCTGGTATTCCCAGGCGGTCTCCCATCCAAGTACTAACCAGGCCCGACCCTGCTTAGCTTCCGAGATCAGACGAGATCGAGCGTTCTCAGAGTGGTATGGCCGTAAGCAAGATTCGCACCTCGAAATTGCCCATTTATTTTAGTTGTCAGCGTGTTTGTTTGCTCATATGCCTTTCCTGCTATTTCAGCTCAACTTTTATCACACTTTATCCACAACGGTAAATGTTCGTCCTTAAATTAAGTATGAAAGCAAAGAAAAAAAAATTTTAAGCTTACAGCACCTGGTATTCCCAGGCGGTCTCCCATCCAAGTACTAACCAGGCCCGACCCTGCTTAGCTTCCGAGATCAGACGAGATCGAGCGTTCTCAGAGTGGTATGGCCGTAAGCGAGATACGTGCTTCGAAATTGCCCATTTATTTTTGATTCTCAGTGTGTTTGTTTGCTTATATGCCTTTCCTGCTATTTCAGTTCAACTTTTATCACACTTTATCCACAACGGTAAATGTTCGTCCTTAAATTAAGCATTAAAGCAAAGAAAAAAAAATTCAAGCTTACAGCACCTGGTATTCCCATGCGGTCTCCCATCCAAGTACTAACCAGGCCCGACCCTGCTTAGCTTCCGAGATCAGACGAGATCGAGCGTTCTCAGAGTGGTATGGCCGTAAGCAAGATTCGCACCTCGAAATTGCCCATTTATTTTTGCTTGTCAGCGTGTTTGTTTGCTTATATGCCTTTCCTGCTATTCCAGTTCAACTTTTATCACACTTTATCCACAGCGGTAAATGTTTGTCCTTAAATTGAGTATGAAAGCAAAGAAAAAAAAATTAAAGCTTACAGCACCTGGTATTCCCAGGCGGTCTCCCATCCAAGTACTAACCAGGCCCGACCCTGCTTAGCTTTCGAGATCAGACGAGATCGAGCGTTCTCAGAGTGGTATGGCCGTAAGCGAGATTCGCGCTTTGAAATTGCCCATTTATTTTTGTTGTCAGCATGTTTGTTTGCTCATATAACTTTCCTGCTATTCCAGTTCAACTTTTATCACACTGTATTCACCACGGTAAATGTTCATCCTTAAATTAAGCCTAAAAGCAAAAAAAAAATATTATAGCTTACAGCACCTGGTATTCCCAGGCGGTCTCCCATTCAAGTACTAACCAGGCCCGACCCTGCTTAGCTTCGGAGATCAGACGAGATCGAGCGTTCTCAGAGTGGTATGGCCGTAAGCGAGATTCGTGCTTCGAAATTGCCGATTTATTTGTGTTGTCATCATGTTTGTTTGCTCATATGCCTTTCCTGCTATTTCAGCTCAACTTTTATCACACTTTATCCACAACGGTAAATGTTCGTCCTTAAATTAAGTATGAAAGCAAAAAAAATAAAAAATTTAAGCTTACAGCACCTGGTATTCCCAGGCGGTCTCCCATCCAAGTACTAACCAGGCCCGACCCTGCTTAGCTTCCGAGATCAGACGAGATCGAGCGTTCTCAGAGTGGTATGGCCGTAAGCAAGATTCGCACCTCGAAATTGCCCATTTATTTTTGCTTGTCAGCGAGTTTGTTTGCTTATATGCCTTTCCTGCTATTCCAGTTAAACTTTTATCACACTTTATTCACCACGGTACCTGTTCGTCCTTAAATTAAGCCTGAAAGCAAAGAAAAAAAAATTAAAGCTTACAGCACCTGGTATTCCCAGGCGGTCTCCCATCCAAGTACTAACCAGGCCCGACCCTGCTTAGCTTCCGAGATCAGACGAGATCGAGCGTTCTCAGAGTGGTATGGCCGTAAGCGAGATTCATGCTTTGAAATTGCCCATTTATTTTAGTTGTCAGCGTGTTTGTTTGCTCATATGCCTTTCCTGCTATTTCAGTTCAACTTTTATCACACTTTATCCACAACGGTAAATGTTCGTCCTTAAATTAAGTATGAAAGCAAAAAAAATAAAAAATTTAAGCTTACAGCACCTGGTATTCCCAGGCGGTCTCCCATCCAAGTACTAACCAGGCCCGACCCTGCTTAGCTTCCGAGATCAGACGAGATCGAGCGTTCTCAGAGTGGTATGGCCGTAAGCAAGATTCGCACCTCGAAATTGCCCATTTATTTTAGTTGTCAGCGTGTTTGTTTGCTCATATGCCTTTCCTGCTATTTCAGCTCAACTTTTATCACACTTTATCCACAACGGTAAATGTTCGTCCTTAAATTAAGTATGAAAGCAAAGAAAAAAAAATTTTAAGCTTACAGCACCTGGTATTCCCAGGCGGTCTCCCATCCAAGTACTAACCAGGCCCGACCCTGCTTAGCTTCCGAGATCAGACGAGATCGAGCGTTCTCAGAGTGGTATGGCCGTAAGCGAGATACGTGCTTCGAAATTGCCCATTTATTTTTGATTCTCAGTGTGTTTGTTTGCTTATATGCCTTTCCTGCTATTTCAGTTCAACTTTTATCACACTTTATCCACAACGGTAAATGTTCGTCCTTAAATTAAGCATTAAAGCAAAGAAAAAAAAATTCAAGCTTACAGCACCTGGTATTCCCATGCGGTCTCCCATCCAAGTACTAACCAGGCCCGACCCTGCTTAGCTTCCGAGATCAGACGAGATCGAGCGTTCTCAGAGTGGTATGGCCGTAAGCAAGATTCGCACCTCGAAATTGCCCATTTATTTTTGCTTGTCAGCGTGTTTGTTTGCTTATATGCCTTTCCTGCTATTCCAGTTCAACTTTTATCACACTTTATCCACAGCGGTAAATGTTTGTCCTTAAATTGAGTATGAAAGCAAAGAAAAAAAAATTAAAGCTTACAGCACCTGG
>NW_028149046.1:467500-480000 GCF_946808225.1 Silurus aristotelis
TTCAAGCTTACAGCACCTGGTATTCCCAGGCGGTCTCCCATCCAAGTACTAACCAGGCCCGACCCTGCTTAGCTTCCGAGATCAGACGAGATCGAGCGTTCTCAGAGTGGTATGGCCGTAAGCGAGATTCGCACCTCGAAATTGCCCATTTGTTTTTGCTTGTCAGCGTGTTTGTTTGCTTATATGCCTTTCCTGCTATTCCAGTTCAACTTTTATCACACTTTATTCACCACGGTAAATGTTCGTCCTTAAATTAAGCATGAAAGCAAAGAAAAAAAAATTAAAGCTTACAGCACCTGGTATTCCCAGGCGGTCTCCCATCCAAGTACTGACCAGGCCCGACCCTGCTTAGCTTCCGAGATCAGACGAGATCGAGCGTTCTCAGAGTGGTATGGCCGTAAGCGAGATTCGCGCTTCAAAATTGCCCATTTATTTTTGCTTGTCAGCATGTTTGTTTGCTCATATGTCTTTCCTGCTATTCCAGTTCAACTTTTATCACACTTTATCCACAACGGTAAATGTTCGTCCTTAAATTAAGCCTGAAAGCAAAGAAAAAAAAATTAAAGCTTACAGCACCTGGTATTCCCAGGCGGTCTCCCATCCAAGTACTAACCAGGCCCGACCCTGCTTAGCTTCCGAGATCAGACGAGATCGAGCGTTCTCAGAGTGGTATGGCCGTAAGCGAGATATGTGCTTCGAAATTGGCCATTTGTTTTTGTTGTCATCATGTTTGTTTGCTCATATGCCTTTCCTGCTATTCCAGATCAACTTTTATCACACTTTATTCACCACGGTAAATGTTCATCCTTAAATTAAGCCTGAAAGCAAAGAAAAAAAAGTTAAAGCTTACAGCACCTGGTATTCCCAGGCGGTCTCCCATCCAAGAACTAACCAGGCCCGACCCTGCTTAGCTTCCGAGATCAGACGAGATCGAGCGTTCTCAGAGTGGTATGGCCGTAAGCAAGATTCGCGCTTCAAAATTGCCCATTTATTTTTGCTTGTCAGCATGTTTGTTTGCTCATATGTCTTTCCTGCTATTCCAGTTCAACTTTTATCACACTTTATCCACAACGGTAAATGTTCGTCCTTAAATTAAGCCTGAAAGCAAAGAAAAAAAAATTAAAGCTTACAGCACCTGGTATTCCCAGGCGGTCTCCCATCCAAGTACTAACCAGGCCCGACCCTGCTTAGCTTCCGAGATCAGACGAGATCGAGCGTTCTCAGAGTGGTATGGCCGTAAGCGAGATTCATGCTTTGAAATTGCCCATTTATTTTAGTTGTCAGCGTGTTTGTTTGCTCATATGCCTTTCCTGCTATTTCAGTTCAACTTTTATCACACTTTATCCACAACGGTAAATGTTCGTCCTTAAATTAAGTATGAAAGCAAAGAAAAAAAAAATTTAAGCTTACAGCACCTGGTATTCCCAGGCGGTCTCCCATCCAAGTACTAACCAGGCCCGACCCTGCTTAGCTTCCGAGATCAGACGAGATCGAGCGTTCTCAGAGTGGTATGGCCGTAAGCGAGATTCGCACCTCGAAATTGCCCATTTATTTTTGCTTGTCAGCGTGTTTGTTTGCTTATATGCCTTTCCTGCTATTCCAGTTCAACTTTTATCACACTTTATCCACAACGGTAAATGTTCGTCCTTAAATTAAGTATGAAAGCAAAGAAAAAAAAAATTAAAGCTTACAGCACCTGGTATTCCCAGGCGGTCTCCCATCCAAGTACTAACCAGGCCCGACCCTGCTTAGCTTCCGAGATCAGACGAGATCGAGCGTTCTCAGAGTGGTATGGCCGTAAGCGAGATTTGCACCTCGAAATTGCCCATTTATTTTTGCTTGTCAGCGTGTTTGTTTGCTTATATGCCTTTCCTGCTATTCCAGTTCAACTTTTATCACACTTTATTCACCACGGTAAATGTTCGTCCTTAAATTAAGCATGAAAGCAAAGAAAAAAAAATTAAAGCTTACAGCACCTGGTATTCCCAGGCGGTCTCCCATCCAAGTACTGACCAGGCCCGACACTGCTTAGCTTCCGAGATCAGACGAGATCGAGCGTTCTCAGAGTGGTATGGCCGTAAGCGAGATTCGCGCTTCAAAATTGCCCATTTATTTTTGCTTGTCAGCATGTTTGTTTGCTCATATGTCTTTCCTGCTATTCCAGTTCAACTTTTATCACACTTTATCCACAACGGTAAATGTTCGTCCTTAAATTAAGCCTGAAAGCAAAGAAAAAAAAATTAAAGCTTACAGCACCTGGTATTCCCAGGCGGTCTCCCATCCAAGTACTAACCAGGCCCGACCCTGCTTAGCTTCCGAGATCAGACGAGATCGAGCGTTCTCAGAGTGGTATGGCCGTAAGCGAGATTCATGCTTTGAAATTGCCCATTTATTTTAGTTGTCAGCGTGTTTGTTTGCTCATATGCCTTTCCTGCTATTTCAGTTCAACTTTTATCACACTTTATCCACAACGGTAAATGTTCGTCCTTAAATTAAGTATGAAAGCAAAGAAAAAAAAAATTTAAGCTTACAGCACCTGGTATTCCCAGGCGGTCTCCCATCCAAGTACTAACCAGGCCCGACCCTGCTTAGCTTCCGAGATCAGACGAGATCGAGCGTTCTCAGAGTGGTATGGCCGTAAGCGAGATTTGCGCTTCGAAATTGCCAATTTATTTTTGCTTGTCAGCGTGTTTGTTTGCTTATATGCCTTTCCTGCTATTCCAGTTAAACTTTTATCACACTTTATTCACCACGGTACCTGTTCGTCCTTAAATTAAGCCTGAAAGCAAAGAAAAAAAAATTAAAGCTTACAGCACCTGGTATTCCCAGGCGGTCTCCCATCCAAGTACTAACCAGGCCCGACCCTGCTTAGCTTCCGAGATCAGACGAGATCGAGCGTTCTCAGAGTGGTATGGCCGTAAGCGAGATATGTGCTTCGAAATTGGCCATTTGTTTTTGTTGTCATCATGTTTGTTTGCTCATATGCCTTTCCTGCTATTCCAGATCAACTTTTATCACACTTTATTCACCACGGTAAATGTTCATCCTTAAATTAAGCATGAAAGCAAAGAAAAAAAAGTTAAAGCTTACAGCACCTGGTATTCCCAGGCGGTCTCCCATCCAAGTACTAACCAGGCCCGACCCTGCTTAGCTTCCGAGATCAGACGAGATCGAGCGTTCTCAGAGTGGTATGGCCGTAAGCAAGATTCGCGCTTCAAAATTGCCCATTTATTTTTGCTTGTCAGCATGTTTGTTTGCTCATATGTCTTTCCTGCTATTCCAGTTCAACTTTTATCACACTTTATCCACAACGGTAAATGTTCGTCCTTAAATTAAGCCTGAAAGCAAAGAAAAAAAAATTAAAGCTTACAGCACCTGGTATTCCCAGGCGGTCTCCCATCCAAGTACTAACCAGGCCCGTCCCTGCTTAGCTTCCGAGATCAGACAAGATCGAGCGTTCTCAGAGTGGTATGGCCGTAAGCGAGATTCATGCTTTGAAATTGCCCATTTATTTTAGTTGTCAGCGTGTTTGTTTGCTCATATGCCTTTCCTGCTATTTCAGTTCAACTTTTATCACACTTTATCCACAACGGTAAATGTTCGTCCTTAAATTAAGTATGAAAGCAAAAAAAAAAAAAAATTTAAGCTTACAGCACCTGGTATTCCCAGGCGGTCTCCCATCCAAGTACTAACCAGGCCCGACCCTGCTTAGCTTCCGAGATCAGACGAGATCGAGCGTTCTCAGAGTGGTATGGCCGTAAGCGAGATTCATGCTTTGAAATTGCCCATTTATTTTAGTTGTCAGCGTGTTTGTTTGCTCATATGCCTTTCCTGCTATTTCAGTTCAACTTTTATCACACTTTATCCACAACGGTAAATGTTCGTCCTTAAATTAAGTATGAAAGCAAAGAAAAAAAAAATTTAAGCTTACAGCACCTGGTATTCCCAGGCGGTCTCCCATCCAAGTACTAACCAGGCCCGACCCTGCTTAGCTTCCGAGATCAGACGAGATCGAGCGTTCTCAGAGTGGTATGGCCGTAAGCGAGATTCGCACCTCGAAATTGCCCATTTATTTTTGCTTGTCAGCGTGTTTGTTTGCTTATATGCCTTTCCTGCTATTCCAGTTCAACTTTTATCACACTTTATCCACAACGGTAAATGTTCGTCCTTAAATTAAGTATGAAAGCAAAGAAAAAAAAAATTAAAGCTTACAGCACCTGGTATTCCCAGGCGGTCTCCCATCCAAGTACTAACCAGGCCCGACCCTGCTTAGCTTCCGAGATCAGACGAGATCGAGCGTTCTCAGAGTGGTATGGCCGTAAGCGAGATTTGCGCTTCGAAATTGCCAATTTATTTTTGCTTGTCAGCGTGTTTGTTTGCTTATATGCCTTTCCTGCTATTCCAGTTAAACTTTTATCACACTTTATTCACCACGGTACCTGTTCGTCCTTAAATTAAGCCTGAAAGCAAAGAAAAAAAAATTAAAGCTTACAGCACCTGGTATTCCCAGGCGGTCTCCCATCCAAGTACTAACCAGGCCCGACCCTGCTTAGCTTCCGAGATCAGACGAGATCGAGCGTTCTCAGAGTGGTATGGCCGTAAGCGAGATATGTGCTTCGAAATTGGCCATTTGTTTTTGTTGTCATCATGTTTGTTTGCTCATATGCCTTTCCTGCTATTCCAGATCAACTTTTATCACACTTTATTCACCACGGTAAATGTTCATCCTTAAATTAAGCCTGAAAGCAAAGAAAAAAAAGTTAAAGCTTACAGCACCTGGTATTCCCAGGCGGTCTCCCATCCAAGTACTAACCAGGCCCGACCCTGCTTAGCTTCCGAGATCAGACGAGATCGAGCGTTCTCAGAGTGGTATGGCCGGAAGCAAGATTCGCGCTTCAAAATTGCCCATTTATTTTTGCTTGTCAGCATGTTTGTTTGCTCATATGTCTTTCCTGCTATTCCAGTTCAACTTTTATCACACTTTATCCACAACGGTAAATGTTCGTCCTTAAATTAAGCCTGAAAGCAAAGAAAAAAAAATTAAAGCTTACAGCACCTGGTATTCCCAGGCGGTCTCCCATCCAAGTACTAACCAGGCCCGACCCTGCTTAGCTTCCGAGATCAGACAAGATCGAGCGTTCTCAGAGTGGTATGGCCGTAAGCGAGATTCATGCTTTGAAATTGCCCATTTATTTTAGTTGTCAGCGTGTTTGTTTGCTCATATGCCTTTCCTGCTATTTCAGTTCAACTTTTATCACACTTTATCCACAACGGTAAATGTTCGTCCTTAAATTAAGTATGAAAGCAAAAAAAATAAAAAATTTAAGCTTACAGCACCTGGTATTCCCAGGCGGTCTCCCATCCAAGTACTAACCAGGCCCGACCCTGCTTAGCTTCCGAGATCAGACGAGATCGAGCGTTCTCAGAGTGGTATGGCCGTAAGCAAGATTCGCACCTCGAAATTGCCCATTTATTTTTGCTTGTCAGCGAGTTTGTTTGCTTATATGCCTTTCCTGCTATTCCAGTTAAACTTTTATCACACTTTATTCACCACGGTACCTGTTCGTCCTTAAATTAAGCCTGAAAGCAAAGAAAAAAAAATTAAAGCTTACAGCACCTGGTATTCCCAGGCGGTCTCCCATCCAAGTACTAACCAGGCCCGACCCTGCTTAGCTTCCGAGATCAGACGAGATCGAGCGTTCTCAGAGTGGTATGGCCGTAAGCGAGATTCATGCTTTGAAATTGCCCATTTATTTTAGTTGTCAGCGTGTTTGTTTGCTCATATGCCTTTCCTGCTAATTCAGCTCAACTTTTATCACACTTTATCCACAACGGTAAATGTTCGTCCTTAAATTAAGCATTAAAGCAAAGAAAAAAAAATTCAAGCTTACAGCACCTGGTATTCCCAGGCGGTCTCCCATCCAAGTACTAACCAGGCCCGACCCTGCTTAGCTTCCGAGATCAGACGAGATCGAGCGTTCTCAGAGTGGTATGGCCGTAAGCGAGATTCGCACCTTGAAATTGCCCATTTATTTTTGCTTGTCAGCGTGTTTGTTTGCTTATATGCCTTTCCTGCTATTCCAGTTCAACTTTTATCACACTTTATTCACCACGGTAAATGTTCGTCCTTAAATTAAGCATGAAAGCAAAGAAAAAAAAATTAAAGCTTACAGCACCTGGTATTCCCAGGCGGTCTCCCATCCAAGTACTGACCAGGCCCGACCCTGCTTAGCTTCCGAGATCAGACGAGATCGAGCGTTCTCAGAGTGGTATGGCCGTAAGCGAGATTCGCGCTTCAAAATTGCCCATTTATTTTTGCTTGTCAGCATGTTTGTTTGCTCATATGTCTTTCCTGATATTCCAGTTCAACTTTTATCACACTTTATCCACAACGGTAAATGTTCGTCCTTAAATTAAGCCTGAAAGCAAAGAAAAAAAAATTAAAGCTTACAGCACCTGGTATTCCCAGGCGGTCTCCCATCCAAGTACTAACCAGGCCCGACCCTGCTTAGCTTCCGAGATCAGACGAGATCGAGCGTTCTCAGAGTGGTATGGCCGTAAGCGAGATATGTGGTTCGAAATTGGCCATTTGTTTTTGTTGTCATCATGTTTGTTTGCTCATATGCCTTTCCTGCTATTCCAGATCAACTTTTATCACACTTTATTCACCACGGTAAATGTTCATCCTTAAATTAAGCCTGAAAGCAAAGAAAAAAAAATTAAAGCTTACAGCACCTGGTATTCCCAGGCGGTCTCCCATCCAAGTACTAACCAGGCCCGACGCTGCTTAGCTTCCGAGATCAGACGAGATCGAGCAATCTCAGAGTGGTATGGCCGTAAGCGAGATTCGTGCTTCGAAATTGCCAATTTTTTTTTGTTGTCAGCGTGTTTGTTTGCTCATATGCCTTTCCTGCTATTCCAGTTCAACTTTTATCACACTTTATCCACAACGGTAAATGTTCGTCCTTAAATTAAGCCTGAAAGCAAAGAAAAAAAAATTAAAGCTTACAGCACCTGGTATTCCCAGGCGGTCTCCCATCCAAGTACTAACCAGGCCCGACCCTGCTTAGCTTCCGAGATCAGACGAGATCGAGCGTTCTCAGAGTGGTATGGCAGTAAGCGAGATTCATGCTTTGAAATTGCCCATTTATTTTAGTTGTCAGCGTGTTTGTTTGCTCATATGCCTTTCCTGCTATTTCAGTTCAACTTTTATCACACTTTATCCACAACGGTAAATGTTCGTCCTTAAATTAAGTATGAAAGCAAAGAAAAAAAAAATTTAAGCTTACAGCACCTGGTATTCCCAGGCGGTCTCCCATCCAAGTACTAACCAGGCCCGACCCTGCTTAGCTTCCGAGATCAGACGAGATCGAGCGTTCTCAGAGTGGTATGGCCGTAAGCGAGATTCGCACCTCGAAATTGCCCATTTATTTTTGCTTGTCAGCGTGTTTGTTTGCTTATATGCCTTTCCTGCTATTCCAGTTCAACTTTTATCACACTTTATCCACAACGGTAAATGTTCGTCCTTAATTTAAGTATGAAAGCAAAGAAAAAAAAAATTAAAGCTTACAGCACCTGGTATTCCCAGGCGGTCTCCCATCCAAGTACTAACCAGGCCCGACCCTGCTTAGCTTCCGAGATCAGACGAGATCGAGCGTTCTCAGAGTGGTATGGCCGTAAGCGAGATTTGCGCTTCGAAATTGCCAATTTATTTTTGCTTGTCAGCGTGTTTGTTTGCTTATATGCCTTTCCTGCTATTCCAGTTAAACTTTTATCACACTTTATTCACCACGGTACCTGTTCGTCCTTAAATTAAGCATTAAAGCAAAGAAAAAAAAATTAAAGCTTACAGCACCTGGTATTCCCAGGCGGTCTCCCATCCAAGTACTAACCAGGCCCGACCCTGCTTAGCTTCCGAGATCAGACGAGATCGAGCGTTCTCAGAGTGGTATGGCCGTAAGCGAGATATGTGCTTCGAAATTGGCCATTTGTTTTTGTTGTCATCATGTTTGTTTGCTCATATGCCTTTCCTGCTATTCCAGATCAACTTTTATCACACTTTATTCACCACGGTAAATGTTCATCCTTAAATTAAGCCTGAAAGCAAAGAAAAAAAAGTTAAAGCTTACAGCACCTGGTATTCCCAGGCGGTCTCCCATCCAAGTACTAACCAGGCCCGACCCTGCTTAGCTTCCGAGATCAGACGAGATCGAGCGTTCTCAGAGTGGTATGGCCGGAAGCAAGATTCGCGCTTCAAAATTGCCCATTTATTTTTGCTTGTCAGCATGTTTGTTTGCTCATATGTCTTTCCTGCTATTCCAGTTCAACTTTTATCACACTTTATCCACAACGGTAAATGTTCGTCCTTAAATTAAGCCTGAAAGCAAAGAAAAAAAAATTAAAGCTTACAGCACCTGGTATTCCCAGGCGGTCTCCCATCCAAGTACTAACCAGGCCCGACCCTGCTTAGCTTCCGAGATCAGACAAGATCGAGCGTTCTCAGAGTGGTATGGCCGTAAGCGAGATTCATGCTTTGAAATTGCCCATTTATTTTAGTTGTCAGCGTGTTTGTTTGCTCATATGCCTTTCCTGCTATTTCAGTTCAACTTTTATCACACTTTATCCACAACGGTAAATGTTCGTCCTTAAATTAAGTATGAAAGCAAAAAAAATAAAAAATTTAAGCTTACAGCACCTGGTATTCCCAGGCGGTCTCCCATCCAAGTACTAACCAGGCCCGACCCTGCTTAGCTTCCGAGATCAGACGAGATCGAGCGTTCTCAGAGTGGTATGGCCGTAAGCAAGATTCGCACCTCGAAATTGCCCATTTATTTTTGCTTGTCAGCGAGTTTGTTTGCTTATATGCCTTTCCTGCTATTCCAGTTAAACTTTTATCACACTTTATTCACCACGGTACCTGTTCGTCCTTAAATTAAGCCTGAAAGCAAAGAAAAAAAAATTAAAGCTTACAGCACCTGGTATTCCCAGGCGGTCTCCCATCCAAGTACTAACCAGGCCCGACCCTGCTTAGCTTCCGAGATCAGACGAGATCGAGCGTTCTCAGAGTGGTATGGCCGTAAGCGAGATTCATGCTTTGAAATTGCCCATTTATTTTAGTTGTCAGCGTGTTTGTTTGCTCATATGCCTTTCCTGCTATTTCAGCTCAACTTTTATCACACTTTATCCACAACGGTAAATGTTCGTCCTTAAATTAAGTATGAAAGCAAAGAAAAAAAATTTTTAAGCTTACAGCACCTGGTATTCCCAGGCAGTCTCCCATCCAAGTACTAACCAGGCCCGACCCTGCTTAGCTTCCGAGATCAGACGAGATCGAGCGTTCTCAGAGTGGTATGGCCGTAAGCGAGATACGTGCTTCGAAATTGCCCATTTATTTTTGATTCTCAGTGTGTTTGTTTGCTTATATGCCTTTCCTGCTATTTCAGTTCAACTTTTATCACACTTTATCCACAACGGTAAATGTTCGTCCTTAAATTAAGCATTAAAGCAAAGAAAAAAAAATTCAAGCTTACAGCACCTGGTATTCCCAGGCGGTCTCCCATCCAAGTACTAACCAGGCCCGACCCTGCTTAGCTTCCGAGATCAGACGAGATCGAGCGTTCTCAGAGTGGTATGGCCGTAAGCGAGATTCGCACCTCGAAATTGCCCATTTATTTTTGCTTGTCAGCGTGTTTGTTTGCTTATATGCCTTTCCTGCTATTCCAGTTCAACTTTTATCACACTTTATTCACCACGGTAAATGTTCGTCCTTAAATTAAGCATGAAAGCAAAGAAAAAAAAATTAAAGCTTACAGCACCTGGTATTCCCAGGCGGTCTCCCATCCAAGTACTGACCAGGCCCGACCCTGCTTAGCTTCCGAGATCAGACGAGATCGAGCGTTCTCAGAGTGGTATGGCCGTAAGCGAGATTCGCGCTTCAAAATTGCCCATTTATTTTTGCTTGTCAGCATGTTTGTTTGCTCATATGTCTTTCCTGCTATTCCAGTTCAACTTTTATCACACTTTATCCACAACGGTAAATGTTCGTCCTTAAATTAAGCCTGAAAGCAAAGAAAAAAAAATTAAAGCTTACAGCACCTGGTATTCCCAGGCGGTCTCCCATCCAAGTACTAACCAGGCCCGACCCTGCTTAGCTTCCGAGATCAGACGAGATCGAGCGTTCTCAGAGTGGTATGGCCGTAAGCGAGATATGTGCTTCGAAATTGGCCATTTGTTTTTGTTGTCATCATGTTTGTTTGCTCATATGCCTTTCCTGCTATTCCAGATCAACTTTTATCACACTTTATTCACCACGGTAAATGTTCATCCTTAAATTAAGCCTGAAAGCAAAGAAAAAAAAGTTAAAGCTTACAGCACCTGGTATTCCCAGGCGGTCTCCCATCCAAGAACTAACCAGGCCCGACCCTGCTTAGCTTCCGAGATCAGACGAGATCGAGCGTTCTCAGAGTGGTATGGCCGTAAGCAAGATTCGCGCTTCAAAATTGCCCATTTATTTTTGCTTGTCAGCATGTTTGTTTGCTCATATGTCTTTCCTGCTATTCCAGTTCAACTTTTATCACACTTTATCCACAACGGTAAATGTTCGTCCTTAAATTAAGCCTGAAAGCAAAGAAAAAAAAATTAAAGCTTACAGCACCTGGTATTCCCAGGCGGTCTCCCATCCAAGTACTAACCAGGCCCGACCCTGCTTAGCTTCCGAGATCAGACGAGATCGAGCGTTCTCAGAGTGGTATGGCCGTAAGCGAGATTCATGCTTTGAAATTGCCCATTTATTTTAGTTGTCAGCGTGTTTGTTTGCTCATATGCCTTTCCTGCTATTTCAGTTCAACTTTTATCACACTTTATCCACAACGGTAAATGTTCGTCCTTAAATTAAGTATGAAAGCAAAGAAAAAAAAAATTTAAGCTTACAGCACCTGGTATTCCCAGGCGGTCTCCCATCCAAGTACTAACCAGGCCCGACCCTGCTTAGCTTCCGAGATCAGACGAGATCGAGCGTTCTCAGAGTGGTATGGCCGTAAGCGAGATTCGCACCTCGAAATTGCCCATTTATTTTTGCTTATCAGCGTGTTTGTTTGCTTATATGCCTTTCCTGCTATTCCAGTTCAACTTTTATCACACTTTATCCACAACGGTAAATGTTCGTCCTTAAATTAAGTATGAAAGCAAAGAAAAAAAAAATTAAAGCTTACAGCACCTGGTATTCCCAGGCGGTCTCCCATCCAAGTACTAACCAGGCCCGACCCTGCTTAGCTTCCGAGATCAGACGAGATCGAGCGTTCTCAGAGTGGTATGGCCGTAAGCGAGATTTGGGCTTCGAAATTGCCAATTTATTTTTGATTGTCAGCGTGTTTGTTTGCTTATATGCCTTTCCTGCTATTCCAGTTAAACTTTTATCACACTTTATTCACCACGGTACCTGTTCGTCCTTAAATTAAGCCTGAAAGCAAAGAAAAAAAAATTAAAGCTTACAGCACCTGGTATTCCCAGGCGGTCTCCCATCCAAGTACTAACCAGGCCCGACCCTGCTTAGCTTCCGAGATCAGACGAGATCGAGCGTTCTCAGAGTGGTATGGCCGTAAGCAAGATTCGCGCTTCAAAATTGCCCATTTATTTTTGCTTGTCAGCATGTTTGTTTGCTCATATGTCTTTCCTGCTATTCCAGTTCAACTTTTATCACACTTTATCCACAACGGTAAATGTTCGTCCTTAAATTAAGCCTGAAAGCAAAGAAAAAAAAATTAAAGCTTACAGCACCTGGTATTCCCAGGCGGTCTCCCATCCAAGTACTAACCAGGCCCGACCCTGCTTAGCTTCCGAGATCAGACGAGATCGAGCGTTCTCAGAGTGGTATGGCCGTAAGCGAGATTCATGCTTTGAAATTGCCCATTTATTTTAGTTGTCAGCGTGTTTGTTTGCTCATATGCCTTTCCTGCTATTTCAGTTCAACTTTTATCACACTTTATCCACAACGGTAAATGTTCGTCCTTAAATTAAGTATGAAAGCAAAGAAAAAAAAAATTTAAGCTTACAGCACCTGGTATTCCCAGGCGGTCTCCCATCCAAGTACTAACCAGGCCCGACCCTGCTTAGCTTCCGAGATCAGACGAGATCGAGCGTTCTCAGAGTGGTATGGCCGTAAGCGAGATTTGCGCTTCGAAATTGCCAATTTATTTTTGCTTGTCAGCGTGTTTGTTTGCTTATATGCCTTTCCTGCTATTCCAGTTAAACTTTTATCACACTTTATTCACCACGGTACCTGTTCGTCCTTAAATTAAGCCTGAAAGCAAAGAAAAAAAAATTAAAGCTTACAGCACCTGGTATTCCCAGGCGGTCTCCCATCCAAGTACTAACCAGGCCCGACCCTGCTTAGCTTCCGAGATCAGACGAGATCGAGCGTTCTCAGAGTGGTATGGCCGTAAGCGAGATATGTGCTTCGAAATTGGCCATTTGTTTTTGTTGTCATCATGTTTGTTTGCTCA
>NW_028149046.1:485000-547500 GCF_946808225.1 Silurus aristotelis
TGGCCATTTGTTTTTGTTGTCATCATGTTTGTTTGCTCATATGCCTTTCCTGCTATTCCAGATCAACTTTTATCACACTTTATTCACCACGGTAAATGTTCATCCTTAAATTAAGCCTGAAAGCAAAGAAAAAAAAGTTAAAGCTTACAGCACCTGGTATTCCCAGGCGGTCTCCCATCCAAGTACTAACCAGGCCCGACCCTGCTTAGCTTCCGAGATCAGACGAGATCGAGCGTTCTCAGAGTGGTATGGCCGGAAGCAAGATTCGCGCTTCAAAATTGCCCATTTATTTTTGCTTGTCAGCATGTTTGTTTGCTCATATGTCTTTCCTGCTATTCCAGTTCAACTTTTATCACACTTTATCCACAACGGTAAATGTTCGTCCTTAAATTAAGCCTGAAAGCAAAGAAAAAAAAATTAAAGCTTACAGCACCTGGTATTCCCAGGCGGTCTCCCATCCAAGTACTAACCAGGCCCGACCCTGCTTAGCTTCCGAGATCAGACAAGATCGAGCGTTCTCAGAGTGGTATGGCCGTAAGCGAGATTCATGCTTTGAAATTGCCCATTTATTTTAGTTGTCAGCGTGTTTGTTTGCTCATATGCCTTTCCTGCTATTTCAGTTCAACTTTTATCACACTTTATCCACAACGGTAAATGTTCGTCCTTAAATTAAGTATGAAAGCAAAAAAAATAAAAAATTTAAGCTTACAGCACCTGGTATTCCCAGGCGGTCTCCCATCCAAGTACTAACCAGGCCCGACCCTGCTTAGCTTCCGAGATCAGACGAGATCGAGCGTTCTCAGAGTGGTATGGCCGTAAGCAAGATTCGCACCTCGAAATTGCCCATTTATTTTTGCTTGTCAGCGAGTTTGTTTGCTTATATGCCTTTCCTGCTATTCCAGTTAAACTTTTATCACACTTTATTCACCACGGTACCTGTTCGTCCTTAAATTAAGCCTGAAAGCAAAGAAAAAAAAATTAAAGCTTACAGCACCTGGTATTCCCAGGCGGTCTCCCATCCAAGTACTAACCAGGCCCGACCCTGCTTAGCTTCCGAGATCAGACGAGATCGAGCGTTCTCAGAGTGGTATGGCCGTAAGCGAGATTCATGCTTTGAAATTGCCCATTTATTTTAGTTGTCAGCGTGTTTGTTTGCTCATATGCCTTTCCTGCTATTTCAGCTCAACTTTTATCACACTTTATCCACAACGGTAAATGTTCGTCCTTAAATTAAGTATCGAAGCAAAGAAAAAAAATTTTTAAGCTTACAGCACCTGGTATTCCCAGGCGGTCTCCCATCCAAGTACTAACAAGGCCCGACCCTGCTTAGCTTCCGAGATCAGACGAGATCGAGCGTTCTCAGAGTGGTATGGCCGTAAGCGAGATACGTGCTTCGAAATTGCCCATTTATTTTTGATTCTCAGTGTGTTTGTTTGCTTATATGCCTTTCCTGCTATTTCAGTTCAACTTTTATCACACTTTATCCACAACGGTAAATGTTCGTCCTTAAATTAAGCATTAAAGCAAAGAAAAAAAAATTCAAGCTTACAGCACCTGGTATTCCCAGGCGGTCTCCCATCCAAGTACTAACCAGGCCCGACCCTGCTTAGCTTCCGAGATCAGACGAGATCGAGCGTTCTCAGAGTGGTATGGCCGTAAGCGAGATTCGCACCTCGAAATTGCCCATTTATTTTTGCTTGTCAGCGTGTTTGTTTGCTTATATGCCTTTCCTGCTATTCCAGTTCAACTTTTATCACACTTTATTCACCACGGTAAATGTTCGTCCTTAAATTAAGCATGAAAGCAAAGAAAAAAAAATTAAAGCTTACAGCTCCTGGTATTCCCAGGCGGTCTCCCATCCAAGTACTGACCAGGCCCGACCCTGCTTAGCTTCCGAGATCAGACGAGATCGAGCGTTCTCAGAGTGGTATGGCCGTAAGCGAGATTCGCGCTTCAAAATTGCCCATTTATTTTTGCTTGTCAGCATGTTTGTTTGCTCATATGTCTTTCCTGATATTCCAGTTCAACTTTTATCACACTTTATCCACAACGGTAAATGTTCGTCCTTAAATTAAGTATGAAAGCAAAAAAAATAAAAAATTTAAGCTTACAGCACCTGGTATTCCCAGGCGGTCTCCCATCCAAGTACTAACCAGGCCCGACCCTGCTTAGCTTCCGAGATCAGACGAGATCGAGCGTTCTCAGAGTGGTATGGCCGTAAGCAAGATTCGCACCTCGAAATTGCCCATTTATTTTTGCTTGTCAGCGAGTTTGTTTGCTTATATGCCTTTCCTGCTATTCCAGTTAAACTTTTATCACACTTTATTCACCACGGTACCTGTTCGTCCTTAAATTAAGCCTGAAAGCAAAGAAAAAAAAATTAAAGCTTACAGCACCTGGTATTCCCAGGCGGTCTCCCATCCAAGTACTAACCAGGCCCGACCCTGCTTAGCTTCCGAGATCAGACGAGATCGAGCGTTCTCAGAGTGGTATGGCCGTAAGCGAGATTCATGCTTTGAAATTGCCCATTTATTTTAGTTGTCAGCGTGTTTGTTTGCTCATATGCCTTTCCTGCTATTTCAGCTCAACTTTTATCACACTTTATCCACAACGGTAAATGTTCGTCCTTAAATTAAGTATGAAAGCAAAGAAAAAAAATTTTTAAGCTTACAGCACCTGGTATTCCCAGGCGGTCTCCCATCCAAGTACTAACAAGGCCCGACCCTGCTTAGCTTCCGAGATCAGACGAGATCGAGCGTTCTCAGAGTGGTATGGCCGTAAGCGAGATACGTGCTTCGAAATTGCCCATTTATTTTTGATTCTCAGTGTGTTTGTTTGCTTATATGCCTTTCCTGCTATTTCAGTTCAACTTTTATCACACTTTATCCACAACGGTAAATGTTCGTCCTTAAATTAAGCATTAAAGCAAAGAAAAAAAAATTCAAGCTTACAGCACCTGGTATTCCCAGGCGGTCTCCCATCCAAGTACTAACCAGGCCCGACCCTGCTTAGCTTCCGAGATCAGACGAGATCGAGCGTTCTCAGAGTGGTATGGCCGTAAGCGAGATTCGCACCTCGAAATTGCCCATTTATTTTTGCTTGTCAGCGTGTTTGTTTGCTTATATGCCTTTCCTGCTATTCCAGTTCAACTTTTATCACACTTTATTCACCACGGTAAATGTTCGTCCTTAAATTAAGCATGAAAGCAAAGAAAAAAAAATTAAAGCTTACAGCTCCTGGTATTCCCAGGCGGTCTCCCATCCAAGTACTGACCAGGCCCGACCCTGCTTAGCTTCCGAGATCAGACGAGATCGAGCGTTCTCAGAGTGGTATGGCCGTAAGCGAGATTCGCGCTTCAAAATTGCCCATTTATTTTTGCTTGTCAGCATGTTTGTTTGCTCATATGCCTTTCCTGCTATTCCAGTTCAACTTTTATCACACTTTATTCACCACGGTAAATGTTCGTCCTTAAATTAAGCATGAAAGCAAAGAAAAAAAAATTAAAGCTTACAGCTCCTGGTATTCCCAGGCGGTCTCCCATCCAAGTACTGACCAGGCCCAACCCTGCTTAGCTTCCGAGATCAAACGAGATCGAGCGTTCTCAGAGTGGTATGGCCGTAAGCAAGATTCGCACCTCGAAATTGCCCATTTATTTTTGCTTGTCAGCGAGTTTGTTTGCTTATATGCCTTTCCTGCTATTCCAGTTAAACTTTTATCACACTTTATTCACCACGGTACCTGTTCGTCCTTAAATTAAGCCTGAAAGCAAAGAAAAAAAAATTAAAGCTTACAGCACCTGGTATTCCCAGGCGGTCTCCCATCCAAGTACTAACCAGGCCCGACCCTGCTTAGCTTCCGAGATCAGACGAGATCGAGCGTTCTCAGAGTGGTATGGCCGTAAGCGAGATTCATGCTTTGAAATTGCCCATTTATTTTAGTTGTCAGCGTGTTTGTTTGCTCATATGCCTTTCCTGCTATTTCAGCTCAACTTTTATCACACTTTATCCACAACGGTAAATGTTCGTCCTTAAATTAAGTATCGAAGCAAAGAAAAAAAAATTTTAAGCTTACAGCACCTGGTATTCCCAGGCGGTCTCCCATCCAAGTACTAACAAGGCCCGACCCTGCTTAGCTTCCGAGATCAGACGAGATCGAGCGTTCTCAGAGTGGTATGGCCGTAAGCGAGATACGTGCTTCGAAATTGCCCATTTATTTTTGATTCTCAGTGTGTTTGTTTGCTTATATGCCTTTCCTGCTATTTCAGTTCAACTTTTATCACACTTTATCCACAACGGTAAATGTTCGTCCTTAAATTAAGCATTAAAGCAAAGAAAAAAAAATTCAAGCTTACAGCACCTGGTATTCCCAGGCGGTCTCCCATCCAAGTACTAACCAGGCCCGACCCTGCTTAGCTTCCGAGATCAGACGAGATCGAGCGTTCTCAGAGTGGTATGGCCGTAAGCGAGATTCGCACCTCGAAATTGCCCATTTATTTTTGCTTGTCAGCGTGTTTGTTTGCTTATATGCCTTTCCTGCTATTCCAGTTCAACTTTTATCACACTTTATTCACCACGGTAAATGTTCGTCCTTAAATTAAGCATGAAAGCAAAGAAAAAAAAATTAAAGCTTACAGCTCCTGGTATTCCCAGGCGGTCTCCCATCCAAGTACTGACCAGGCCCGACCCTGCTTAGCTTCCGAGATCAGACGAGATCGAGCGTTCTCAGAGTGGTATGGCCGTAAGCGAGATTCGCGCTTCAAAATTGCCCATTTATTTTTGCTTGTCAGCATGTTTGTTTGCTCATATGTCTTTCCTGATATTCCAGTTCAACTTTTATCACACTTTATCCACAACGGTAAATGTTCGTCCTTAAATTAAGTATGAAAGCAAAAAAAATAAAAAATTTAAGCTTACAGCACCTGGTATTCCCAGGCGGTCTCCCATCCAAGTACTAACCAGGCCCGACCCTGCTTAGCTTCCGAGATCAGACGAGATCGAGCGTTCTCAGAGTGGTATGGCCGTAAGCAAGATTCGCACCTCGAAATTGCCCATTTATTTTTGCTTGTCAGCGAGTTTGTTTGCTTATATGCCTTTCCTGCTATTCCAGTTAAACTTTTATCACACTTTATTCACCACGGTACCTGTTCGTCCTTAAATTAAGCCTGAAAGCAAAGAAAAAAAAATTAAAGCTTACAGCACCTGGTATTCCCAGGCGGTCTCCCATCCAAGTACTAACCAGGCCCGACCCTGCTTAGCTTCCGAGATCAGACGAGATCGAGCGTTCTCAGAGTGGTATGGCCGTAAGCGAGATTCATGCTTTGAAATTGCCCATTTATTTTAGTTGTCAGCGTGTTTGTTTGCTCATATGCCTTTCCTGCTATTTCAGCTCAACTTTTATCACACTTTATCCACAACGGTAAATGTTCGTCCTTAAATTAAGTATCGAAGCAAAGAAAAAAAAATTTTAAGCTTACAGCACCTGGTATTCCCAGGCGGTCTCCCATCCAAGTACTAACAAGGCCCGACCCTGCTTAGCTTCCGAGATCAGACGAGATCGAGCGTTCTCAGAGTGGTATGGCCGTAAGCGAGATACGTGCTTCGAAATTGCCCATTTATTTTTGATTCTCAGTGTGTTTGTTTGCTTATATGCCTTTCCTGCTATTTCAGTTCAACTTTTATCACACTTTATCCACAACGGTAAATGTTCGTCCTTAAATTAAGCATTAAAGCAAAGAAAAAAAAATTCAAGCTTACAGCACCTGGTATTCCCAGGCGGTCTCCCATCCAAGTACTAACCAGGCCCGACCCTGCTTAGCTTCCGAGATCAGACGAGATCGAGCGTTCTCAGAGTGGTATGGCCGTAAGCGAGATTCGCACCTCGAAATTGCCCATTTATTTTTGCTTGTCAGCGTGTTTGTTTGCTTATATGCCTTTCCTGCTATTCCAGTTCAACTTTTATCACACTTTATTCACCACGGTAAATGTTCGTCCTTAAATTAAGCATGAAAGCAAAGAAAAAAAAATTAAAGCTTACAGCTCCTGGTATTCCCAGGCGGTCTCCCATCCAAGTACTGACCAGGCCCGACCCTGCTTAGCTTCCGAGATCAGACGAGATCGAGCGTTCTCAGAGTGGTATGGCCGTAAGCGAGATTCGCGCTTCAAAATTGCCCATTTATTTTTGCTTGTCAGCATGTTTGTTTGCTCATATGTCTTTCCTGATATTCCAGTTCAACTTTTATCACACTTTATCCACAACGGTAAATGTTCGTCCTTAAATTAAGTATGAAAGCAAAAAAAATAAAAAATTTAAGCTTACAGCACCTGGTATTCCCAGGCGGTCTCCCATCCAAGTACTAACCAGGCCCGACCCTGCTTAGCTTCCGAGATCAGACGAGATCGAGCGTTCTCAGAGTGGTATGGCCGTAAGCAAGATTCGCACCTCGAAATTGCCCATTTATTTTTGCTTGTCAGCGAGTTTGTTTGCTTATATGCCTTTCCTGCTATTCCAGTTAAACTTTTATCACACTTTATTCACCACGGTACCTGTTCGTCCTTAAATTAAGCCTGAAAGCAAAGAAAAAAAAATTAAAGCTTACAGCACCTGGTATTCCCAGGCGGTCTCCCATCCAAGTACTAACCAGGCCCGACCCTGCTTAGCTTCCGAGATCAGACGAGATCGAGCGTTCTCAGAGTGGTATGGCCGTAAGCGAGATTCATGCTTTGAAATTGCCCATTTATTTTAGTTGTCAGCGTGTTTGTTTGCTCATATGCCTTTCCTGCTATTTCAGCTCAACTTTTATCACACTTTATCCACAACGGTAAATGTTCGTCCTTAAATTAAGTATGAAAGCAAAGAAAAAAAATTTTTAAGCTTACAGCACCTGGTATTCCCAGGCGGTCTCCCATCCAAGTACTAACAAGGCCCGACCCTGCTTAGCTTCCGAGATCAGACGAGATCGAGCGTTCTCAGAGTGGTATGGCCGTAAGCGAGATACGTGCTTCGAAATTGCCCATTTATTTTTGATTCTCAGTGTGTTTGTTTGCTTATATGCCTTTCCTGCTATTTCAGTTCAACTTTTATCACACTTTATCCACAACGGTAAATGTTCGTCCTTAAATTAAGCATTAAAGCAAAGAAAAAAAAATTCAAGCTTACAGCACCTGGTATTCCCAGGCGGTCTCCCATCCAAGTACTAACCAGGCCCGACCCTGCTTAGCTTCCGAGATCAGACGAGATCGAGCGTTCTCAGAGTGGTATGGCCGTAAGCGAGATTCGCACCTCGAAATTGCCCATTTATTTTTGCTTGTCAGCGTGTTTGTTTGCTTATATGCCTTTCCTGCTATTCCAGTTCAACTTTTATCACACTTTATTCACCACGGTAAATGTTCGTCCTTAAATTAAGCATGAAAGCAAAGAAAAAAAAATTAAAGCTTACAGCTCCTGGTATTCCCAGGCGGTCTCCCATCCAAGTACTGACCAGGCCCGACCCTGCTTAGCTTCCGAGATCAGACGAGATCGAGCGTTCTCAGAGTGGTATGGCCGTAAGCGAGATTCGCGCTTCAAAATTGCCCATTTATTTTTGCTTGTCAGCATGTTTGTTTGCTCATATGCCTTTCCTGCTATTCCAGTTCAACTTTTATCACACTTTATTCACCACGGTAAATGTTCGTCCTTAAATTAAGCATGAAAGCAAAGAAAAAAAAATTAAAGCTTACAGCTCCTGGTATTCCCAGGCGGTCTCCCATCCAAGTACTGACCAGGCCCAACCCTGCTTAGCTTCCGAGATCAAACGAGATCGAGCGTTCTCAGAGTGGTATGGCCGTAAGCAAGATTCGCACCTCGAAATTGCCCATTTATTTTTGCTTGTCAGCGAGTTTGTTTGCTTATATGCCTTTCCTGCTATTCCAGTTAAACTTTTATCACACTTTATTCACCACGGTACCTGTTCGTCCTTAAATTAAGCCTGAAAGCAAAGAAAAAAAAATTAAAGCTTACAGCACCTGGTATTCCCAGGCGGTCTCCCATCCAAGTACTAACCAGGCCCGACCCTGCTTAGCTTCCGAGATCAGACGAGATCGAGCGTTCTCAGAGTGGTATGGCCGTAAGCGAGATTCATGCTTTGAAATTGCCCATTTATTTTAGTTGTCAGCGTGTTTGTTTGCTCATATGCCTTTCCTGCTATTTCAGCTCAACTTTTATCACACTTTATCCACAACGGTAAATGTTCGTCCTTAAATTAAGTATCGAAGCAAAGAAAAAAAAATTTTAAGCTTACAGCACCTGGTATTCCCAGGCGGTCTCCCATCCAAGTACTAACAAGGCCCGACCCTGCTTAGCTTCCGAGATCAGACGAGATCGAGCGTTCTCAGAGTGGTATGGCCGTAAGCGAGATACGTGCTTCGAAATTGCCCATTTATTTTTGATTCTCAGTGTGTTTGTTTGCTTATATGCCTTTCCTGCTATTTCAGTTCAACTTTTATCACACTTTATCCACAACGGTAAATGTTCGTCCTTAAATTAAGCATTAAAGCAAAGAAAAAAAAATTCAAGCTTACAGCACCTGGTATTCCCAGGCGGTCTCCCATCCAAGTACTAACCAGGCCCGACCCTGCTTAGCTTCCGAGATCAGACGAGATCGAGCGTTCTCAGAGTGGTATGGCCGTAAGCGAGATTCGCACCTCGAAATTGCCCATTTATTTTTGCTTGTCAGCGTGTTTGTTTGCTTATATGCCTTTCCTGCTATTCCAGTTCAACTTTTATCACACTTTATTCACCACGGTAAATGTTCGTCCTTAAATTAAGCATGAAAGCAAAGAAAAAAAAATTAAAGCTTACAGCTCCTGGTATTCCCAGGCGGTCTCCCATCCAAGTACTGACCAGGCCCGACCCTGCTTAGCTTCCGAGATCAGACGAGATCGAGCGTTCTCAGAGTGGTATGGCCGTAAGCGAGATTCGCGCTTCAAAATTGCCCATTTATTTTTGCTTGTCAGCATGTTTGTTTGCTCATATGCCTTTCCTGCTATTCCAGTTCAACTTTTATCACACTTTATTCACCACGGTAAATGTTCGTCCTTAAATTAAGCATGAAAGCAAAGAAAAAAAAATTAAAGCTTACAGCTCCTGGTATTCCCAGGCGGTCTCCCATCCAAGTACTGACCAGGCCCAACCCTGCTTAGCTTCCGAGATCAAACGAGATCGAGCGTTCTCAGAGTGGTATGGCCGTAAGCAAGATTCGCACCTCGAAATTGCCCATTTATTTTTGCTTGTCAGCGAGTTTGTTTGCTTATATGCCTTTCCTGCTATTCCAGTTAAACTTTTATCACACTTTATTCACCACGGTACCTGTTCGTCCTTAAATTAAGCCTGAAAGCAAAGAAAAAAAAATTAAAGCTTACAGCACCTGGTATTCCCAGGCGGTCTCCCATCCAAGTACTAACCAGGCCCGACCCTGCTTAGCTTCCGAGATCAGACGAGATCGAGCGTTCTCAGAGTGGTATGGCCGTAAGCGAGATTCATGCTTTGAAATTGCCCATTTATTTTAGTTGTCAGCGTGTTTGTTTGCTCATATGCCTTTCCTGCTATTTCAGCTCAACTTTTATCACACTTTATCCACAACGGTAAATGTTCGTCCTTAAATTAAGTATCGAAGCAAAGAAAAAAAAATTTTAAGCTTACAGCACCTGGTATTCCCAGGCGGTCTCCCATCCAAGTACTAACAAGGCCCGACCCTGCTTAGCTTCCGAGATCAGACGAGATCGAGCGTTCTCAGAGTGGTATGGCCGTAAGCGAGATACGTGCTTCGAAATTGCCCATTTATTTTTGATTCTCAGTGTGTTTGTTTGCTTATATGCCTTTCCTGCTATTTCAGTTCAACTTTTATCACACTTTATCCACAACGGTAAATGTTCGTCCTTAAATTAAGCATTAAAGCAAAGAAAAAAAAATTCAAGCTTACAGCACCTGGTATTCCCAGGCGGTCTCCCATCCAAGTACTAACCAGGCCCGACCCTGCTTAGCTTCCGAGATCAGACGAGATCGAGCGTTCTCAGAGTGGTATGGCCGTAAGCGAGATTCGCACCTCGAAATTGCCCATTTATTTTTGCTTGTCAGCGTGTTTGTTTGCTTATATGCCTTTCCTGCTATTCCAGTTCAACTTTTATCACACTTTATTCACCACGGTAAATGTTCGTCCTTAAATTAAGCATGAAAGCAAAGAAAAAAAAATTAAAGCTTACAGCTCCTGGTATTCCCAGGCGGTCTCCCATCCAAGTACTGACCAGGCCCGACCCTGCTTAGCTTCCGAGATCAGACGAGATCGAGCGTTCTCAGAGTGGTATGGCCGTAAGCGAGATTCGCGCTTCAAAATTGCCCATTTATTTTTGCTTGTCAGCATGTTTGTTTGCTCATATGTCTTTCCTGATATTCCAGTTCAACTTTTATCACACTTTATCCACAACGGTAAATGTTCGTCCTTAAATTAAGTATGAAAGCAAAAAAAATAAAAAATTTAAGCTTACAGCACCTGGTATTCCCAGGCGGTCTCCCATCCAAGTACTAACCAGGCCCGACCCTGCTTAGCTTCCGAGATCAGACGAGATCGAGCGTTCTCAGAGTGGTATGGCCGTAAGCAAGATTCGCACCTCGAAATTGCCCATTTATTTTTGCTTGTCAGCGAGTTTGTTTGCTTATATGCCTTTCCTGCTATTCCAGTTAAACTTTTATCACACTTTATTCACCACGGTACCTGTTCGTCCTTAAATTAAGCCTGAAAGCAAAGAAAAAAAAATTAAAGCTTACAGCACCTGGTATTCCCAGGCGGTCTCCCATCCAAGTACTAACCAGGCCCGACCCTGCTTAGCTTCCGAGATCAGACGAGATCGAGCGTTCTCAGAGTGGTATGGCCGTAAGCGAGATTCATGCTTTGAAATTGCCCATTTATTTTAGTTGTCAGCGTGTTTGTTTGCTCATATGCCTTTCCTGCTATTTCAGCTCAACTTTTATCACACTTTATCCACAACGGTAAATGTTCGTCCTTAAATTAAGTATCGAAGCAAAGAAAAAAAAATTTTAAGCTTACAGCACCTGGTATTCCCAGGCGGTCTCCCATCCAAGTACTAACAAGGCCCGACCCTGCTTAGCTTCCGAGATCAGACGAGATCGAGCGTTCTCAGAGTGGTATGGCCGTAAGCGAGATACGTGCTTCGAAATTGCCCATTTATTTTTGATTCTCAGTGTGTTTGTTTGCTTATATGCCTTTCCTGCTATTTCAGTTCAACTTTTATCACACTTTATCCACAACGGTAAATGTTCGTCCTTAAATTAAGCATTAAAGCAAAGAAAAAAAAATTCAAGCTTACAGCACCTGGTATTCCCAGGCGGTCTCCCATCCAAGTACTAACCAGGCCCGACCCTGCTTAGCTTCCGAGATCAGACGAGATCGAGCGTTCTCAGAGTGGTATGGCCGTAAGCGAGATTCGCACCTCGAAATTGCCCATTTATTTTTGCTTGTCAGCGTGTTTGTTTGCTTATATGCCTTTCCTGCTATTCCAGTTCAACTTTTATCACACTTTATTCACCACGGTAAATGTTCGTCCTTAAATTAAGCATGAAAGCAAAGAAAAAAAAATTAAAGCTTACAGCTCCTGGTATTCCCAGGCGGTCTCCCATCCAAGTACTGACCAGGCCCGACCCTGCTTAGCTTCCGAGATCAGACGAGATCGAGCGTTCTCAGAGTGGTATGGCCGTAAGCGAGATTCGCGCTTCAAAATTGCCCATTTATTTTTGCTTGTCAGCATGTTTGTTTGCTCATATGTCTTTCCTGATATTCCAGTTCAACTTTTATCACACTTTATCCACAACGGTAAATGTTCGTCCTTAAATTAAGTATGAAAGCAAAAAAAATAAAAAATTTAAGCTTACAGCACCTGGTATTCCCAGGCGGTCTCCCATCCAAGTACTAACCAGGCCCGACCCTGCTTAGCTTCCGAGATCAGACGAGATCGAGCGTTCTCAGAGTGGTATGGCCGTAAGCAAGATTCGCACCTCGAAATTGCCCATTTATTTTTGCTTGTCAGCGAGTTTGTTTGCTTATATGCCTTTCCTGCTATTCCAGTTAAACTTTTATCACACTTTATTCACCACGGTACCTGTTCGTCCTTAAATTAAGCCTGAAAGCAAAGAAAAAAAAATTAAAGCTTACAGCACCTGGTATTCCCAGGCGGTCTCCCATCCAAGTACTAACCAGGCCCGACCCTGCTTAGCTTCCGAGATCAGACGAGATCGAGCGTTCTCAGAGTGGTATGGCCGTAAGCGAGATTCATGCTTTGAAATTGCCCATTTATTTTAGTTGTCAGCGTGTTTGTTTGCTCATATGCCTTTCCTGCTATTTCAGCTCAACTTTTATCACACTTTATCCACAACGGTAAATGTTCGTCCTTAAATTAAGTATGAAAGCAAAGAAAAAAAATTTTTAAGCTTACAGCACCTGGTATTCCCAGGCGGTCTCCCATCCAAGTACTAACAAGGCCCGACCCTGCTTAGCTTCCGAGATCAGACGAGATCGAGCGTTCTCAGAGTGGTATGGCCGTAAGCGAGATACGTGCTTCGAAATTGCCCATTTATTTTTGATTCTCAGTGTGTTTGTTTGCTTATATGCCTTTCCTGCTATTTCAGTTCAACTTTTATCACACTTTATCCACAACGGTAAATGTTCGTCCTTAAATTAAGCATTAAAGCAAAGAAAAAAAAATTCAAGCTTACAGCACCTGGTATTCCCAGGCGGTCTCCCATCCAAGTACTAACCAGGCCCGACCCTGCTTAGCTTCCGAGATCAGACGAGATCGAGCGTTCTCAGAGTGGTATGGCCGTAAGCGAGATTCGCACCTCGAAATTGCCCATTTATTTTTGCTTGTCAGCGTGTTTGTTTGCTTATATGCCTTTCCTGCTATTCCAGTTCAACTTTTATCACACTTTATTCACCACGGTAAATGTTCGTCCTTAAATTAAGCATGAAAGCAAAGAAAAAAAAATTAAAGCTTACAGCTCCTGGTATTCCCAGGCGGTCTCCCATCCAAGTACTGACCAGGCCCGACCCTGCTTAGCTTCCGAGATCAGACGAGATCGAGCGTTCTCAGAGTGGTATGGCCGTAAGCGAGATTCGCGCTTCAAAATTGCCCATTTATTTTTGCTTGTCAGCATGTTTGTTTGCTCATATGCCTTTCCTGCTATTCCAGTTCAACTTTTATCACACTTTATTCACCACGGTAAATGTTCGTCCTTAAATTAAGCATGAAAGCAAAGAAAAAAAAATTAAAGCTTACAGCTCCTGGTATTCCCAGGCGGTCTCCCATCCAAGTACTGACCAGGCCCAACCCTGCTTAGCTTCCGAGATCAAACGAGATCGAGCGTTCTCAGAGTGGTATGGCCGTAAGCAAGATTCGCACCTCGAAATTGCCCATTTATTTTTGCTTGTCAGCGAGTTTGTTTGCTTATATGCCTTTCCTGCTATTCCAGTTAAACTTTTATCACACTTTATTCACCACGGTACCTGTTCGTCCTTAAATTAAGCCTGAAAGCAAAGAAAAAAAAATTAAAGCTTACAGCACCTGGTATTCCCAGGCGGTCTCCCATCCAAGTACTAACCAGGCCCGACCCTGCTTAGCTTCCGAGATCAGACGAGATCGAGCGTTCTCAGAGTGGTATGGCCGTAAGCGAGATTCATGCTTTGAAATTGCCCATTTATTTTAGTTGTCAGCGTGTTTGTTTGCTCATATGCCTTTCCTGCTATTTCAGCTCAACTTTTATCACACTTTATCCACAACGGTAAATGTTCGTCCTTAAATTAAGTATCGAAGCAAAGAAAAAAAAATTTTAAGCTTACAGCACCTGGTATTCCCAGGCGGTCTCCCATCCAAGTACTAACAAGGCCCGACCCTGCTTAGCTTCCGAGATCAGACGAGATCGAGCGTTCTCAGAGTGGTATGGCCGTAAGCGAGATACGTGCTTCGAAATTGCCCATTTATTTTTGATTCTCAGTGTGTTTGTTTGCTTATATGCCTTTCCTGCTATTTCAGTTCAACTTTTATCACACTTTATCCACAACGGTAAATGTTCGTCCTTAAATTAAGCATTAAAGCAAAGAAAAAAAAATTCAAGCTTACAGCACCTGGTATTCCCAGGCGGTCTCCCATCCAAGTACTAACCAGGCCCGACCCTGCTTAGCTTCCGAGATCAGACGAGATCGAGCGTTCTCAGAGTGGTATGGCCGTAAGCGAGATTCGCACCTCGAAATTGCCCATTTATTTTTGCTTGTCAGCGTGTTTGTTTGCTTATATGCCTTTCCTGCTATTCCAGTTCAACTTTTATCACACTTTATTCACCACGGTAAATGTTCGTCCTTAAATTAAGCATGAAAGCAAAGAAAAAAAAATTAAAGCTTACAGCTCCTGGTATTCCCAGGCGGTCTCCCATCCAAGTACTGACCAGGCCCGACCCTGCTTAGCTTCCGAGATCAGACGAGATCGAGCGTTCTCAGAGTGGTATGGCCGTAAGCGAGATTCGCGCTTCAAAATTGCCCATTTATTTTTGCTTGTCAGCATGTTTGTTTGCTCATATGTCTTTCCTGATATTCCAGTTCAACTTTTATCACACTTTATCCACAACGGTAAATGTTCGTCCTTAAATTAAGTATGAAAGCAAAAAAAATAAAAAAATTAAGCTTACAGCACCTGGTATTCCCAGGCGGTCTCCCATCCAAGTACTAACCAGGCCCGACCCTGCTTAGCTTCCGAGATCAGACGAGATCGAGCGTTCTCAGAGTGGTATGGCCGTAAGCAAGATTCGCACCTCGAAATTGCCCATTTATTTTTGCTTGTCAGCGAGTTTGTTTGCTTATATGCCTTTCCTGCTATTCCAGTTAAACTTTTATCACACTTTATTTACCACGGTACCTGTTCGTCCTTAAATTAAGCCTGAAAGCAAAGAAAAAAAAATTAAAGCTTACAGCACCTGGTATTCCCAGGCGGTCTCCCATCCAAGTACTAACCAGGCCCGACCCTGCTTAGCTTCCGAGATCAGACGAGATCGAGCGTTCTCAGAGTGGTATGGCCGTAAGCGAGATTCATGCTTTGAAATTGCCCATTTATTTTAGTTGTCAGCGTGTTTGTTTGCTCATATGCCTTTCCTGCTATTTCAGCTCAACTTTTATCACACTTTATCCACAACGGTAAATGTTCGTCCTTAAATTAAGTATGAAAGCAAAGAAAAAAAAATTTTAAGCTTACAGCACCTGGTATTCCCAGGCGGTCTCCCATCCAAGTACTAACAAGGCCCGACCCTGCTTAGCTTCCGAGATCAGACGAGATCGAGCGTTCTCAGAGTGGTATGGCCGTAAGCGAGATACGTGCTTCGAAATTGCCCATTTATTTTTGATTCTCAGTGTGTTTGTTTGCTTATATGCCTTTCCTGCTATTTCAGTTCAACTTTTATCACACTTTATCCACAACGGTAAATGTTCGTCCTTAAATTAAGCATTAAAGCAAAGAAAAAAAAATTCAAGCTTACAGCACCTGGTATTCCCAGGCGGTCTCCCATCCAAGTACTAACCAGGCCCGACCCTGCTTAGCTTCCGAGATCAGACGAGATCGAGCGTTCTCAGAGTGGTATGGCCGTAAGCGAGATTCGCACCTCGAAATTGCCCATTTATTTTTGCTTGTCAGCGTGTTTGTTTGCTTATATGCCTTTCCTGCTATTCCAGTTCAACTTTTATCACACTTTATTCACCACGGTAAATGTTCGTCCTTAAATTAAGCATGAAAGCAAAGAAAAAAAAATTAAAGCTTACAGCTCCTGGTATTCCCAGGCGGTCTCCCATCCAAGTACTGACCAGGCCCGACCCTGCTTAGCTTCCGAGATCAGACGAGATCGAGCGTTCTCAGAGTGGTATGGCCGTAAGCGAGATTCGCGCTTCAAAATTGCCCATTTATTTTTGCTTGTCAGCATGTTTGTTTGCTCATATGTCTTTCCTGATATTCCAGTTCAACTTTTATCACACTTAATCCACAACGGTAAATGTTCGTCCTTAAATTAAGCCTGAAAGCAAAGAAAAAAAAATTAAAGCTTACAGCACCTGGTATTCCCAGGCGGTCTCCCATCCAAGTACTAACCAGGCCCGACCCTGCTTAGCTTCCGAGATCAGACGAGATCGAGCGTTCTCAGAGTGGTATGGCCGTAAGCGAGATATGTGGTTCGAAATTGGCCATTTGTTTTTGTTGTCATCATGTTTGTTTGCTCATATGCCTTTCCTGCTATTCCAGATCAACTTTTATCACACTTTATTCACCACGGTAAATGTTCATCCTTAAATTAAGCCTGAAAGCAAAGAAAAAAAAATTAAAGCTTACAGCACCTGGTATTCCCAGGCGGTCTCCCATCCAAGTACTAACCAGGCCCGACGCTGCTTAGCTTCCGAGATCAGACGAGATCGAGCAATCTCAGAGTGGTATGGCCGTAAGCGAGATTCGTGCTTCGAAATTGCCAATTTTTTTTTGTTGTCAGCGTGTTTGTTTGCTCATATGCCTTTCCTGCTATTCCAGTTCAACTTTTATCACACTTTATCCACAACGGTAAATGTTCGTCCTTAAATTAAGCCTGAAAGCAAAGAAAAAAAAATTAAAGCTTACAGCACCTGGTATTCCCAGGCGGTCTCCCATCCAAGTACTAACCAGGCCCGACCCTGCTTAGCTTCTGAGATCAGACGAGATCGAGCGTTCTCAGAGTGGTATGGCAGTAAGCGAGATTCATGCTTTGAAATTGCCCATTTATTTTAGTTGTCAGCGTGTTTGTTTGCTCATATGCCTTTCCTGCTATTTCAGTTCAACTTTTATCACACTTTATCCACAACGGTAAATGTTCGTCCTTAAATTAAGTATGAAAGCAAAGAAAAAAAAAATTTAAGCTTACAGCACCTGGTATTCCCAGGCGGTCTCCCATCCAAGTACTAACCAGGCCCGACCCTGCTTAGCTTCCGAGATCAGACGAGATCGAGCGTTCTCAGAGTGGTATGGCCGTAAGCAAGATTTGCGCTTCAAAATTGCCCATTTATTTTTGCTTGTCAGCATGTTTGTTTGCTCATATGTCTTTCCTGCTATTCCAGTTCAACTTTTATCACACTTTATCCACAACGGTAAATGTTCGTCCTTAAATTAAGCCTGAAAGCAAAGAAAAAAAAATTAAAGCTTACAGCACCTGGTATTCCCAGGCGGTCTCCCATCCAAGTACTAACCAGGCCCGTCCCTGCTTAGCTTCCGAGATCAGACAAGATCGAGCGTTCTCAGAGTGGTATGGCCGTAAGCGAGATTCATGCTTTGAAATTGCCCATTTATTTTAGTTGTCAGCGTGTTTGTTTGCTCATATGCCTTTCCTGCTATTTCAGTTCAACTTTTATCACACTTTATCCACAACGGTAAATGTTCGTCCTTAAATTAAGTATGAAAGCAAAAAAAAAAAAAAATTTAAGCTTACAGCACCTGGTATTCCCAGGCGGTCTCCCATCCAAGTACTAACCAGGCCCGACCCTGCTTAGCTTCCGAGATCAGACGAGATCGAGCGTTCTCAGAGTGGTATGGCCGTAAGCGAGATTCATGCTTTGAAATTGCCCATTTATTTTAGTTGTCAGCGTGTTTGTTTGCTCATATGCCTTTCCTGCTATTTCAGTTCAACTTTTATCACACTTTATCCACAACGGTAAATGTTCGTCCTTAAATTAAGTATGAAAGCAAAGAAAAAAAAAATTTAAGCTTACAGCACCTGGTATTCCCAGGCGGTCTCCCATCCAAGTACTAACCAGGCCCGACCCTGCTTAGCTTCCGAGATCAGACGAGATCGAGCGTTCTCAGAGTGGTATGGCCGTAAGCGAGATTCGCACCTCGAAATTGCCCATTTATTTTTGCTTGTCAGCGTGTTTGTTTGCTTATATGCCTTTCCTGCTATTCCAGTTCAACTTTTATCACACTTTATCCACAACGGTAAATGTTCGTCCTTAAATTAAGTATGAAAGCAAAGAAAAAAAAAATTAAAGCTTACAGCACCTGGTATTCCCAGGCGGTCTCCCATCCAAGTACTAACCAGGCCCGACCCTGCTTAGCTTCCGAGATCAGACGAGATCGAGCGTTCTCAGAGTGGTATGGCCGTAAGCGAGATTTGCGCTTCGAAATTGCCAATTTATTTTTGCTTGTCAGCGTGTTTGTTTGCTTATATGCCTTTCCTGCTATTCCAGTTAAACTTTTATCACACTTTATTCACCACGGTACCTGTTCGTCCTTAAATTAAGCCTGAAAGCAAAGAAAAAAAAATTAAAGCTTACAGCACCTGGTATTCCCAGGCGGTCTCCCATCCAAGTACTAACCAGGCCCGACCCTGCTTAGCTTCCGAGATCAGACGAGATCGAGCGTTCTCAGAGTGGTATGGCCGTAAGCGAGATATGTGCTTCGAAATTGGCCATTTGTTTTTGTTGTCATCATGTTTGTTTGCTCATATGCCTTTCCTGCTATTCCAGATCAACTTTTATCACACTTTATTCACCACGGTAAATGTTCATCCTTAAATTAAGCCTGAAAGCAAAGAAAAAAAAGTTAAAGCTTACAGCACCTGGTATTCCCAGGCGGTCTCCCATCCAAGTACTAACCAGGCCCGACCCTGCTTAGCTTCCGAGATCAGACGAGATCGAGCGTTCTCAGAGTGGTATGGCCGGAAGCAAGATTCGCGCTTCAAAATTGCCCATTTATTTTTGCTTGTCAGCATGTTTGTTTGCTCATATGTCTTTCCTGCTATTCCAGTTCAACTTTTATCACACTTTATCCACAACGGTAAATGTTCGTCCTTAAATTAAGTATGAAAGCAAAAAAAATAAAAAATTTAAGCTTACAGCACCTGGTATTCCCAGGCGGTCTCCCATCCAAGTACTAACCAGGCCCGACCCTGCTTAGCTTCCGAGATCAGACAAGATCGAGCGTTCTCAGAGTGGTATGGCCGTAAGCGAGATTCATGCTTTGAAATTGCCCATTTATTTTAGTTGTCAGCGTGTTTGTTTGCTCATATGCCTTTCCTGCTATTTCAGTTCAACTTTTATCACACTTTATCCACAACGGTAAATGTTCGTCCTTAAATTAAGTATGAAAGCAAAAAAAATAAAAAATTTAAGCTTACAGCACCTGGTATTCCCAGGCGGTCTCCCATCCAAGTACTAACCAGGCCCGACCCTGCTTAGCTTCCGAGATCAGACGAGATCGAGCGTTCTCAGAGTGGTATGGCCGTAAGCAAGATTCGCACCTCGAAATTGCCCATTTATTTTTGCTTGTCAGCGAGTTTGTTTGCTTATATGCCTTTCCTGCTATTCCAGTTAAACTTTTATCACACTTTATTCACCACGGTACCTGTTCGTCCTTAAATTAAGCCTGAAAGCAAAGAAAAAAAAATTAAAGCTTACAGCACCTGGTATTCCCAGGCGGTCTCCCATCCAAGTACTAACCAGGCCCGACCCTGCTTAGCTTCCGAGATCAGACGAGATCGAGCGTTCTCAGAGTGGTATGGCCGTAAGCGAGATTCATGCTTTGAAATTGCCCATTTATTTTAGTTGTCAGCGTGTTTGTTTGCTCATATGCCTTTCCTGCTATTTCAGCTCAACTTTTATCACACTTTATCCACAACGGTAAATGTTCGTCCTTAAATTAAGCATTAAAGCAAAGAAAAAAAAATTCAAGCTTACAGCACCTGGTATTCCCAGGCGGTCTCCCATCCAAGTACTAACCAGGCCCGACCCTGCTTAGCTTCCGAGATCAGACGAGATCGAGCGTTCTCAGAGTGGTATGGCCGTAAGCGAGATTCGCACCTCGAAATTGCCCATTTATTTTTGCTTGTCAGCGTGTTTGTTTGCTTATATGCCTTTCCTGCTATTCCAGTTCAACTTTTATCACACTTTATTCACCACGGTAAATGTTCGTCCTTAAATTAAGCATGAAAGCAAAGAAAAAAAAATTAAAGCTTACAGCACCTGGTATTCCCAGGCGGTCTCCCATCCAAGTACTGACCAGGCCCGACCCTGCTTAGCTTCCGAGATCAGACGAGATCGAGCGTTCTCAGAGTGGTATGGCCGTAAGCGAGATTCGCGCTTCAAAATTGCCCATTTATTTTTGCTTGTCAGCATGTTTGTTTGCTCATATGTCTTTCCTGATATTCCAGTTCAACTTTTATCACACTTTATCCACAACGGTAAATGTTCGTCCTTAAATTAAGCCTGAAAGCAAAGAAAAAAAAATTAAAGCTTACAGCACCTGGTATTCCCAGGCGGTCTCCCATCCAAGTACTAACCAGGCCCGACCCTGCTTAGCTTCCGAGATCAGACGAGATCGAGCGTTCTCAGAGTGGTATGGCCGTAAGCGAGATATGTGGTTCGAAATTGGCCATTTGTTTTTGTTGTCATCATGTTTGTTTGCTCATATGCCTTTCCTGCTATTCCAGATCAACTTTTATCACACTTTATTCACCACGGTAAATGTTCATCCTTAAATTAAGCCTGAAAGCAAAGAAAAAAAAATTAAAGCTTACAGCACCTGGTATTCCCAGGCGGTCTCCCATCCAAGTACTAACCAGGCCCGACGCTGCTTAGCTTCCGAGATCAGACGAGATCGAGCAATCTCAGAGTGGTATGGCCGTAAGCGAGATTCGTGCTTCGAAATTGCCAATTTTTTTTTGTTGTCAGCGTGTTTGTTTGCTCATATGCCTTTCCTGCTATTCCAGTTCAACTTTTATCACACTTTATCCACAACGGTAAATGTTCGTCCTTAAATTAAGCCTGAAAGCAAAGAAAAAAAAATTAAAGCTTACAGCACCTGGTATTCCCAGGCGGTCTCCCATCCAAGTACTAACCAGGCCCGACCCTGCTTAGCTTCTGAGATCAGACGAGATCGAGCGTTCTCAGAGTGGTATGGCAGTAAGCGAGATTCATGCTTTGAAATTGCCCATTTATTTTAGTTGTCAGCGTGTTTGTTTGCTCATATGCCTTTCCTGCTATTTCAGTTCAACTTTTATCACACTTTATCCACAACGGTAAATGTTCGTCCTTAAATTAAGTATGAAAGCAAAGAAAAAAAAAATTTAAGCTTACAGCACCTGGTATTCCCAGGCGGTCTCCCATCCAAGTACTAACCAGGCCCGACCCTGCTTAGCTTCCGAGATCAGACGAGATCGAGCGTTCTCAGAGTGGTATGGCCGTAAGCAAGATTCGCGCTTCAAAATTGCCCATTTATTTTTGCTTGTCAGCATGTTTGTTTGCTCATATGTCTTTCCTGCTATTCCAGTTCAACTTTTATCACACTTTATCCACAACGGTAAATGTTCGTCCTTAAATTAAGCCTGAAAGCAAAGAAAAAAAAATTAAAGCTTACAGCACCTGGTATTCCCAGGCGGTCTCCCATCCAAGTACTAACCAGGCCCGTCCCTGCTTAGCTTCCGAGATCAGACAAGATCGAGCGTTCTCAGAGTGGTATGGCCGTAAGCGAGATTCATGCTTTGAAATTGCCCATTTATTTTAGTTGTCAGCGTGTTTGTTTGCTCATATGCCTTTCCTGCTATTTCAGTTCAACTTTTATCACACTTTATCCACAACGGTAAATGTTCGTCCTTAAATTAAGTATGAAAGCAAAAAAAAAAAAAAATTTAAGCTTACAGCACCTGGTATTCCCAGGCGGTCTCCCATCCAAGTACTAACCAGGCCCGACCCTGCTTAGCTTCCGAGATCAGACGAGATCGAGCGTTCTCAGAGTGGTATGGCCGTAAGCGAGATTCATGCTTTGAAATTGCCCATTTATTTTAGTTGTCAGCGTGTTTGTTTGCTCATATGCCTTTCCTGCTATTTCAGTTCAACTTTTATCACACTTTATCCACAACGGTAAATGTTCGTCCTTAAATTAAGTATGAAAGCAAAGAAAAAAAAAATTTAAGCTTACAGCACCTGGTATTCCCAGGCGGTCTCCCATCCAAGTACTAACCAGGCCCGACCCTGCTTAGCTTCCGAGATCAGACGAGATCGAGCGTTCTCAGAGTGGTATGGCCGTAAGCGAGATTCGCACCTCGAAATTGCCCATTTATTTTTGCTTGTCAGCGTGTTTGTTTGCTTATATGCCTTTCCTGCTATTCCAGTTCAACTTTTATCACACTTTATCCACAACGGTAAATGTTCGTCCTTAAATTAAGTATGAAAGCAAAGAAAAAAAAAATTAAAGCTTACAGCACCTGGTATTCCCAGGCGGTCTCCCATCCAAGTACTAACCAGGCCCGACCCTGCTTAGCTTCCGAGATCAGACGAGATCGAGCGTTCTCAGAGTGGTATGGCCGTAAGCGAGATTTGCGCTTCGAAATTGCCAATTTATTTTTGCTTGTCAGCGTGTTTGTTTGCTTATATGCCTTTCCTGCTATTCCAGTTAAACTTTTATCACACTTTATTCACCACGGTACCTGTTCGTCCTTAAATTAAGCCTGAAAGCAAAGAAAAAAAAATTAAAGCTTACAGCACCTGGTATTCCCAGGCGGTCTCCCATCCAAGTACTAACCAGGCCCGACCCTGCTTAGCTTCCGAGATCAGACGAGATCGAGCGTTCTCAGAGTGGTATGGCCGTAAGCGAGATTCGCACCTCGAAATTGCCCATTTATTTTTGCTTGTCAGCGTGTTTGTTTGCTTATATGCCTTTCCTGCTATTCCAGTTCAACTTTTATCACACTTTATCCACAACGGTAAATGTTCGTCCTTAAATTAAGTATGAAAGCAAAGAAAAAAAAAATTAAAGCTTACAGCACCTGGTATTCCCAGGCGGTCTCCCATCCAAGTACTAACCAGGCCCGACCCTGCTTAGCTTCCGAGATCAGACGAGATCGAGCGTTCTCAGAGTGGTATGGCCGTAAGCGAGATTTGCGCTTCGAAATTGCCAATTTATTTTTGCTTGTCAGCGTGTTTGTTTGCTTATATGCCTTTCCTGCTATTCCAGTTAAACTTTTATCACACTTTATTCACCACGGTACCTGTTCGTCCTTAAATTAAGCCTGAAAGCAAAGAAAAAAAAATTAAAGCTTACAGCACCTGGTATTCCCAGGCGGTCTCCCATCCAAGTACTAACCAGGCCCGACCCTGCTTAGCTTCCGAGATCAGACGAGATCGAGCGTTCTCAGAGTGGTATGGCCGTAAGCGAGATATGTGCTTCGAAATTGGCCATTTGTTTTTGTTGTCATCATGTTTGTTTGCTCATATGCCTTTCCTGCTATTCCAGATCAACTTTTATCACACTTTATTCACCACGGTAAATGTTCATCCTTAAATTAAGCCTGAAAGCAAAGAAAAAAAAGTTAAAGCTTACAGCACCTGGTATTCCCAGGCGGTCTCCCATCCAAGTACTAACCAGGCCCGACCCTGCTTAGCTTCCGAGATCAGACGAGATCGAGCGTTCTCAGAGTGGTATGGCCGGAAGCAAGATTCGCGCTTCAAAATTGCCCATTTATTTTTGCTTGTCAGCATGTTTGTTTGCTCATATGTCTTTCCTGCTATTCCAGTTCAACTTTTATCACACTTTATCCACAACGGTAAATGTTCGTCCTTAAATTAAGCCTGAAAGCAAAGAAAAAAAAATTAAAGCTTACAGCACCTGGTATTCCCAGGCGGTCTCCCATCCAAGTACTAACCAGGCCCGACCCTGCTTAGCTTCCGAGATCAGACAAGATCGAGCGTTCTCAGAGTGGTATGGCCGTAAGCGAGATTCATGCTTTGAAATTGCCCATTTATTTTAGTTGTCAGCGTGTTTGTTTGCTCATATGCCTTTCCTGCTATTTCAGTTCAACTTTTATCACACTTTATCCACAACGGTAAATGTTCGTCCTTAAATTAAGTATGAAAGCAAAGAAAAAAAAAATTTAAGCTTACAGCACCTGGTATTCCCAGGCGGTCTCCCATCCAAGTACTAACCAGGCCCGACCCTGCTTAGCTTCCGAGATCAGACGAGATCGAGCGTTCTCAGAGTGGTATGGCCGTAAGCGAGATTTGCGCTTCGAAATTGCCAATTTATTTTTGCTTGTCAGCGTGTTTGTTTGCTTATATGCCTTTCCTGCTATTCCAGTTAAACTTTTATCACACTTTATTCACCACGGTACCTGTTCGTCCTTAAATTAAGCCTGAAAGCAAAGAAAAAAAAATTAAAGCTTACAGCACCTGGTATTCCCAGGCGGTCTCCCATCCAAGTACTAACCAGGCCCGACCCTGCTTAGCTTCCGAGATCAGACGAGATCGAGCGTTCTCAGAGTGGTATGGCCGTAAGCGAGATATGTGCTTCGAAATTGGCCATTTGTTTTTGTTGTCATCATGTTTGTTTGCTCATATGCCTTTCCTGCTATTCCAGATCAACTTTTATCACACTTTATTCACCACGGTAAATGTTCATCCTTAAATTAAGCATGAAAGCAAAGAAAAAAAAGTTAAAGCTTACAGCACCTGGTATTCCCAGGCGGTCTCCCATCCAAGTACTAACCAGGCCCGACCCTGCTTAGCTTCCGAGATCAGACGAGATCGAGCGTTCTCAGAGTGGTATGGCCGTAAGCAAGATTCGCGCTTCAAAATTGCCCATTTATTTTTGCTTGTCAGCATGTTTGTTTGCTCATATGTCTTTCCTGCTATTCCAGTTCAACTTTTATCACACTTTATCCACAACGGTAAATGTCCGTCCTTAAATTAAGCCTGAAAGCAAAGAAAAAAAAATTAAAGCTTACAGCACCTGGTATTCCCAGGCGGTCTCCCATCCAAGTACTAACCAGGCCCGTCCCTGCTTAGCTTCCGAGATCAGACAAGATCGAGCGTTCTCAGAGTGGTATGGCCGTAAGCGAGATTCATGCTTTGAAATTGCCCATTTATTTTAGTTGTCAGCGTGTTTGTTTGCTCATATGCCTTTCCTGCTATTTCAGTTCAACTTTTATCACACTTTATCCACAACGGTAAATGTTCGTCCTTAAATTAAGTATGAAAGCAAAAAAAAAAAAAATTTAAGCTTACAGCACCTGGTATTCCCAGGCGGTCTCCCATCCAAGTACTAACCAGGCCCGACCCTGCTTAGCTTCCGAGATCAGACGAGATCGAGCGTTCTCAGAGTGGTATGGCCGTAAGCGAGATTCATGCTTTGAAATTGCCCATTTATTTTAGTTGTCAGCGTGTTTGTTTGCTCATATGCCTTTCCTGCTATTTCAGTTCAACTTTTATCACACTTTATCCACAACGGTAAATGTTCGTCCTTAAATTAAGTATGAAAGCAAAGAAAAAAAAAATTTAAGCTTACAGCACCTGGTATTCCCAGGCGGTCTCCCATCCAAGTACTAACCAGGCCCGACCCTGCTTAGCTTCCGAGATCAGACGAGATCGAGCGTTCTCAGAGTGGTATGGCCGTAAGCGAGATTCGCACCTCGAAATTGCCCATTTATTTTTGCTTGTCAGCGTGTTTGTTTGCTTATATGCCTTTCCTGCTATTCCAGTTCAACTTTTATCACACTTTATCCACAACGGTAAATGTTCGTCCTTAAATTAAGTATGAAAGCAAAGAAAAAAAAAATTAAAGCTTACAGCACCTGGTATTCCCAGGCGGTCTCCCATCCAAGTACTAACCAGGCCCGACCCTGCTTAGCTTCCGAGATCAGACGAGATCGAGCGTTCTCAGAGTGGTATGGCCGTAAGCGAGATTTGCGTTTCGAAATTGCCAATTTATTTTTGCTTGTCAGCGTGTTTGTTTGCTTATATGCCTTTCCTGCTATTCCAGTTAAACTTTTATCACACTTTATTCACCACGGTACCTGTTCGTCCTTAAATTAAGCCTGAAAGCAAAGAAAAAAAAATTAAAGCTTACAGCACCTGGTATTCCCAGGCGGTCTCCCATCCAAGTACTAACCAGGCCCGACCCTGCTTAGCTTCCGAGATCAGACGAGATCGAGCGTTCTCAGAGTGGTATGGCCGTAAGCGAGATATGTGCTTCGAAATTGGCCATTTGTTTTTGTTGTCATCATGTTTGTTTGCTCATATGCCTTTCCTGCTATTCCAGATCAACTTTTATCACACTTTATTCACCACGGTAAATGTTCATCCTTAAATTAAGCCTGAAAGCAAAGAAAAAAAAGTTAAAGCTTACAGCACCTGGTATTCCCAGGCGGTCTCCCATCCAAGTACTAACCAGGCCCGACCCTGCTTAGCTTCCGAGATCAGACGAGATCGAGCGTTCTCAGAGTGGTATGGCCGGAAGCAAGATTCGCGCTTCAAAATTGCCCATTTATTTTTGCTTGTCAGCATGTTTGTTTGCTCATATGTCTTTCCTGCTATTCCAGTTCAACTTTTATCACACTTTATCCACAACGGTAAATGTTCGTCCTTAAATTAAGCCTGAAAGCAAAGAAAAAAAAATTAAAGCTTACAGCACCTGGTATTCCCAGGCGGTCTCCCATCCAAGTACTAACCAGGCCCGACCCTGCTTAGCTTCCGAGATCAGACAAGATCGAGCGTTCTCAGAGTGGTATGGCCGTAAGCGAGATTCATGCTTTGAAATTGCCCATTTATTTTAGTTGTCAGCGTGTTTGTTTGCTCATATGCCTTTCCTGCTATTTCAGTTCAACTTTTATCACACTTTATCCACAACGGTAAATGTTCGTCCTTAAATTAAGTATGAAAGCAAAAAAAATAAAAAATTTAAGCTTACAGCACCTGGTATTCCCAGGCGGTCTCCCATCCAAGTACTAACCAGGCCCGACCCTGCTTAGCTTCCGAGATCAGACGAGATCGAGCGTTCTCAGAGTGGTATGGCCGTAAGCAAGATTCGCACCTCGAAATTGCCCATTTATTTTTGCTTGTCAGCGAGTTTGTTTGCTTATATGCCTTTCCTGCTATTCCAGTTAAACTTTTATCACACTTTATTCACCACGGTACCTGTTCGTCCTTAAATTAAGCCTGAAAGCAAAGAAAAAAAAATTAAAGCTTACAGCACCTGGTATTCCCAGGCGGTCTCCCATCCAAGTACTAACCAGGCCCGACCCTGCTTAGCTTCCGAGATCAGACGAGATCGAGCGTTCTCAGAGTGGTATGGCCGTAAGCGAGATTCATGCTTTGAAATTGCCCATTTATTTTAGTTGTCAGCGTGTTTGTTTGCTCATATGCCTTTCCTGCTATTTCAGCTCAACTTTTATCACACTTTATCCACAACGGTAAATGTTCGTCCTTAAATTAAGCATTAAAGCAAAGAAAAAAAAATTCAAGCTTACAGCACCTGGTATTCCCAGGCGGTCTCCCATCCAAGTACTAACCAGGCCCGACCCTGCTTAGCTTCCGAGATCAGACGAGATCGAGCGTTCTCAGAGTGGTATGGCCGTAAGCGAGATTCGCACCTCGAAATTGCCCATTTATTTTTGCTTGTCAGCGTGTTTGTTTGCTTATATGCCTTTCCTGCTATTCCAGTTCAACTTTTATCACACTTTATTCACCACGGTAAATGTTCGTCCTTAAATTAAGCATGAAAGCAAAGAAAAAAAAATTAAAGCTTACAGCACCTGGTATTCCCAGGCGGTCTCCCATCCAAGTACTGACCAGGCCCGACCCTGCTTAGCTTCCGAGATCAGACGAGATCGAGCGTTCTCAGAGTGGTATGGCCGTAAGCGAGATTCGCGCTTCAAAATTGCCCATTTATTTTTGCTTGTCAGCATGTTTGTTTGCTCATATGTCTTTCCTGATATTCCAGTTCAACTTTTATCACACTTTATCCACAACGGTAAATGTTCGTCCTTAAATTAAGCCTGAAAGCAAAGAAAAAAAAATTAAAGCTTACAGCACCTGGTATTCCCAGGCGGTCTCCCATCCAAGTACTAACCAGGCCCGACCCTGCTTAGCTTCCGAGATCAGACGAGATCGAGCGTTCTCAGAGTGGTATGGCCGTAAGCGAGATATGTGGTTCGAAATTGGCCATTTGTTTTTGTTGTCATCATGTTTGTTTGCTCATATGCCTTTCCTGCTATTCCAGATCAACTTTTATCACACTTTATTCACCACGGTAAATGTTCATCCTTAAATTAAGCCTGAAAGCAAAGAAAAAAAAATTAAAGCTTACAGCACCTGGTATTCCCAGGCGGTCTCCCATCCAAGTACTAACCAGGCCCGACGCTGCTTAGCTTCCGAGATCAGACGAGATCGAGCAATCTCAGAGTGGTATGGCCGTAAGCGAGATTCGTGCTTCGAAATTGCCAATTTTTTTTTGTTGTCAGCGTGTTTGTTTGCTCATATGCCTTTCCTGCTATTCCAGTTCAACTTTTATCACACTTTATCCACAACGGTAAATGTTCGTCCTTAAATTAAGCCTGAAAGCAAAGAAAAAAAAATTAAAGCTTACAGCACCTGGTATTCCCAGGCGGTCTCCCATCCAAGTACTAACCAGGCCCGACCCTGCTTAGCTTCTGAGATCAGACGAGATCGAGCGTTCTCAGAGTGGTATGGCAGTAAGCGAGATTCATGCTTTGAAATTGCCCATTTATTTTAGTTGTCAGCGTGTTTGTTTGCTCATATGCCTTTCCTGCTATTTCAGTTCAACTTTTATCACACTTTATCCACAACGGTAAATGTTCGTCCTTAAATTAAGTATGAAAGCAAAGAAAAAAAAAATTTAAGCTTACAGCACCTGGTATTCCCAGGCGGTCTCCCATCCAAGTACTAACCAGGCCCGACCCTGCTTAGCTTCCGAGATCAGACGAGATCGAGCGTTCTCAGAGTGGTATGGCCGTAAGCAAGATTCGCGCTTCAAAATTGCCCATTTATTTTTGCTTGTCAGCATGTTTGTTTGCTCATATGTCTTTCCTGCTATTCCAGTTCAACTTTTATCACACTTTATCCACAACGGTAAATGTTCGTCCTTAAATTAAGCCTGAAAGCAAAGAAAAAAAAATTAAAGCTTACAGCACCTGGTATTCCCAGGCGGTCTCCCATCCAAGTACTAACCAGGCCCGTCCCTGCTTAGCTTCCGAGATCAGACAAGATCGAGCGTTCTCAGAGTGGTATGGCCGTAAGCGAGATTCATGCTTTGAAATTGCCCATTTATTTTAGTTGTCAGCGTGTTTGTTTGCTCATATGCCTTTCCTGCTATTTCAGTTCAACTTTTATCACACTTTATCCACAACGGTAAATGTTCGTCCTTAAATTAAGTATGAAAGCAAAAAAAAAAAAAAATTTAAGCTTACAGCACCTGGTATTCCCAGGCGGTCTCCCATCCAAGTACTAACCAGGCCCGACCCTGCTTAGCTTCCGAGATCAGACGAGATCGAGCGTTCTCAGAGTGGTATGGCCGTAAGCGAGATTCATGCTTTGAAATTGCCCATTTATTTTAGTTGTCAGCGTGTTTGTTTGCTCATATGCCTTTCCTGCTATTTCAGTTCAACTTTTATCACACTTTATCCACAACGGTAAATGTTCGTCCTTAAATTAAGTATGAAAGCAAAGAAAAAAAAAATTTAAGCTTACAGCACCTGGTATTCCCAGGCGGTCTCCCATCCAAGTACTAACCAGGCCCGACCCTGCTTAGCTTCCGAGATCAGACGAGATCGAGCGTTCTCAGAGTGGTATGGCCGTAAGCGAGATTCGCACCTCGAAATTGCCCATTTATTTTTGCTTGTCAGCGTGTTTGTTTGCTTATATGCCTTTCCTGCTATTCCAGTTCAACTTTTATCACACTTTATCCACAACGGTAAATGTTCGTCCTTAAATTAAGTATGAAAGCAAAGAAAAAAAAAATTAAAGCTTACAGCACCTGGTATTCCCAGGCGGTCTCCCATCCAAGTACTAACCAGGCCCGACCCTGCTTAGCTTCCGAGATCAGACGAGATCGAGCGTTCTCAGAGTGGTATGGCCGTAAGCGAGATTTGCGCTTCGAAATTGCCAATTTATTTTTGCTTGTCAGCGTGTTTGTTTGCTTATATGCCTTTCCTGCTATTCCAGTTAAACTTTTATCACACTTTATTCACCACGGTACCTGTTCGTCCTTAAATTAAGCCTGAAAGCAAAGAAAAAAAAATTAAAGCTTACAGCACCTGGTATTCCCAGGCGGTCTCCCATCCAAGTACTAACCAGGCCCGACCCTGCTTAGCTTCCGAGATCAGACGAGATCGAGCGTTCTCAGAGTGGTATGGCCGTAAGCGAGATTCGCACCTCGAAATTGCCCATTTATTTTTGCTTGTCAGCGTGTTTGTTTGCTTATATGCCTTTCCTGCTATTCCAGTTCAACTTTTATCACACTTTATCCACAACGGTAAATGTTCGTCCTTAAATTAAGTATGAAAGCAAAGAAAAAAAAAATTAAAGCTTACAGCACCTGGTATTCCCAGGCGGTCTCCCATCCAAGTACTAACCAGGCCCGACCCTGCTTAGCTTCCGAGATCAGACGAGATCGAGCGTTCTCAGAGTGGTATGGCCGTAAGCGAGATTTGCGCTTCGAAATTGCCAATTTATTTTTGCTTGTCAGCGTGTTTGTTTGCTTATATGCCTTTCCTGCTATTCCAGTTAAACTTTTATCACACTTTATTCACCACGGTACCTGTTCGTCCTTAAATTAAGCCTGAAAGCAAAGAAAAAAAAATTAAAGCTTACAGCACCTGGTATTCCCAGGCGGTCTCCCATCCAAGTACTAACCAGGCCCGACCCTGCTTAGCTTCCGAGATCAGACGAGATCGAGCGTTCTCAGAGTGGTATGGCCGTAAGCGAGATATGTGCTTCGAAATTGGCCATTTGTTTTTGTTGTCATCATGTTTGTTTGCTCATATGCCTTTCCTGCTATTCCAGATCAACTTTTATCACACTTTATTCACCACGGTAAATGTTCATCCTTAAATTAAGCCTGAAAGCAAAGAAAAAAAAGTTAAAGCTTACAGCACCTGGTATTCCCAGGCGGTCTCCCATCCAAGTACTAACCAGGCCCGACCCTGCTTAGCTTCCGAGATCAGACGAGATCGAGCGTTCTCAGAGTGGTATGGCCGGAAGCAAGATTCGCGCTTCAAAATTGCCCATTTATTTTTGCTTGTCAGCATGTTTGTTTGCTCATATGTCTTTCCTGCTATTCCAGTTCAACTTTTATCACACTTTATCCACAACGGTAAATGTTCGTCCTTAAATTAAGCCTGAAAGCAAAGAAAAAAAAATTAAAGCTTACAGCACCTGGTATTCCCAGGCGGTCTCCCATCCAAGTACTAACCAGGCCCGACCCTGCTTAGCTTCCGAGATCAGACAAGATCGAGCGTTCTCAGAGTGGTATGGCCGTAAGCGAGATTCATGCTTTGAAATTGCCCATTTATTTTAGTTGTCAGCGTGTTTGTTTGCTCATATGCCTTTCCTGCTATTTCAGTTCAACTTTTATCACACTTTATCCACAACGGTAAATGTTCGTCCTTAAATTAAGTATGAAAGCAAAGAAAAAAAAAATTTAAGCTTACAGCACCTGGTATTCCCAGGCGGTCTCCCATCCAAGTACTAACCAGGCCCGACCCTGCTTAGCTTCCGAGATCAGACGAGATCGAGCGTTCTCAGAGTGGTATGGCCGTAAGCGAGATTTGCGCTTCGAAATTGCCAATTTATTTTTGCTTGTCAGCGTGTTTGTTTGCTTATATGCCTTTCCTGCTATTCCAGTTAAACTTTTATCACACTTTATTCACCACGGTACCTGTTCGTCCTTAAATTAAGCCTGAAAGCAAAGAAAAAAAAATTAAAGCTTACAGCACCTGGTATTCCCAGGCGGTCTCCCATCCAAGTACTAACCAGGCCCGACCCTGCTTAGCTTCCGAGATCAGACGAGATCGAGCGTTCTCAGAGTGGTATGGCCGTAAGCGAGATATGTGCTTCGAAATTGGCCATTTGTTTTTGTTGTCATCATGTTTGTTTGCTCATATGCCTTTCCTGCTATTCCAGATCAACTTTTATCACACTTTATTCACCACGGTAAATGTTCATCCTTAAATTAAGCATGAAAGCAAAGAAAAAAAAGTTAAAGCTTACAGCACCTGGTATTCCCAGGCGGTCTCCCATCCAAGTACTAACCAGGCCCGACCCTGCTTAGCTTCCGAGATCAGACGAGATCGAGCGTTCTCAGAGTGGTATGGCCGTAAGCAAGATTCGCGCTTCAAAATTGCCCATTTATTTTTGCTTGTCAGCATGTTTGTTTGCTCATATGTCTTTCCTGCTATTCCAGTTCAACTTTTATCACACTTTATCCACAACGGTAAATGTCCGTCCTTAAATTAAGCCTGAAAGCAAAGAAAAAAAAATTAAAGCTTACAGCACCTGGTATTCCCAGGCGGTCTCCCATCCAAGTACTAACCAGGCCCGTCCCTGCTTAGCTTCCGAGATCAGACAAGATCGAGCGTTCTCAGAGTGGTATGGCCGTAAGCGAGATTCATGCTTTGAAATTGCCCATTTATTTTAGTTGTCAGCGTGTTTGTTTGCTCATATGCCTTTCCTGCTATTTCAGTTCAACTTTTATCACACTTTATCCACAACGGTAAATGTTCGTCCTTAAATTAAGTATGAAAGCAAAAAAAAAAAAAATTTAAGCTTACAGCACCTGGTATTCCCAGGCGGTCTCCCATCCAAGTACTAACCAGGCCCGACCCTGCTTAGCTTCCGAGATCAGACGAGATCGAGCGTTCTCAGAGTGGTATGGCCGTAAGCGAGATTCATGCTTTGAAATTGCCCATTTATTTTAGTTGTCAGCGTGTTTGTTTGCTCATATGCCTTTCCTGCTATTTCAGTTCAACTTTTATCACACTTTATCCACAACGGTAAATGTTCGTCCTTAAATTAAGTATGAAAGCAAAGAAAAAAAAAATTTAAGCTTACAGCACCTGGTATTCCCAGGCGGTCTCCCATCCAAGTACTAACCAGGCCCGACCCTGCTTAGCTTCCGAGATCAGACGAGATCGAGCGTTCTCAGAGTGGTATGGCCGTAAGCGAGATTCGCACCTCGAAATTGCCCATTTATTTTTGCTTGTCAGCGTGTTTGTTTGCTTATATGCCTTTCCTGCTATTCCAGTTCAACTTTTATCACACTTTATCCACAACGGTAAATGTTCGTCCTTAAATTAAGTATGAAAGCAAAGAAAAAAAAAATTAAAGCTTACAGCACCTGGTATTCCCAGGCGGTCTCCCATCCAAGTACTAACCAGGCCCGACCCTGCTTAGCTTCCGAGATCAGACGAGATCGAGCGTTCTCAGAGTGGTATGGCCGTAAGCGAGATTTGCGTTTCGAAATTGCCAATTTATTTTTGCTTGTCAGCGTGTTTGTTTGCTTATATGCCTTTCCTGCTATTCCAGTTAAACTTTTATCACACTTTATTCACCACGGTACCTGTTCGTCCTTAAATTAAGCCTGAAAGCAAAGAAAAAAAAATTAAAGCTTACAGCACCTGGTATTCCCAGGCGGTCTCCCATCCAAGTACTAACCAGGCCCGACCCTGCTTAGCTTCCGAGATCAGACGAGATCGAGCGTTCTCAGAGTGGTATGGCCGTAAGCGAGATATGTGCTTCGAAATTGGCCATTTGTTTTTGTTGTCATCATGTTTGTTTGCTCATATGCCTTTCCTGCTATTCCAGATCAACTTTTATCACACTTTATTCACCACGGTAAATGTTCATCCTTAAATTAAGCCTGAAAGCAAAGAAAAAAAAGTTAAAGCTTACAGCACCTGGTATTCCCAGGCGGTCTCCCATCCAAGTACTAACCAGGCCCGACCCTGCTTAGCTTCCGAGATCAGACGAGATCGAGCGTTCTCAGAGTGGTATGGCCGGAAGCAAGATTCGCGCTTCAAAATTGCCCATTTATTTTTGCTTGTCAGCATGTTTGTTTGCTCATATGTCTTTCCTGCTATTCCAGTTCAACTTTTATCACACTTTATCCACAACGGTAAATGTTCGTCCTTAAATTAAGCCTGAAAGCAAAGAAAAAAAAATTAAAGCTTACAGCACCTGGTATTCCCAGGCGGTCTCCCATCCAAGTACTAACCAGGCCCGACCCTGCTTAGCTTCCGAGATCAGACAAGATCGAGCGTTCTCAGAGTGGTATGGCCGTAAGCGAGATTCATGCTTTGAAATTGCCCATTTATTTTAGTTGTCAGCGTGTTTGTTTGCTCATATGCCTTTCCTGCTATTTCAGTTCAACTTTTATCACACTTTATCCACAACGGTAAATGTTCGTCCTTAAATTAAGTATGAAAGCAAAAAAAATAAAAAATTTAAGCTTACAGCACCTGGTATTCCCAGGCGGTCTCCCATCCAAGTACTAACCAGGCCCGACCCTGCTTAGCTTCCGAGATCAGACGAGATCGAGCGTTCTCAGAGTGGTATGGCCGTAAGCAAGATTCGCACCTCGAAATTGCCCATTTATTTTTGCTTGTCAGCGAGTTTGTTTGCTTATATGCCTTTCCTGCTATTCCAGTTAAACTTTTATCACACTTTATTCACCACGGTACCTGTTCGTCCTTAAATTAAGCCTGAAAGCAAAGAAAAAAAAATTAAAGCTTACAGCACCTGGTATTCCCAGGCGGTCTCCCATCCAAGTACTAACCAGGCCCGACCCTGCTTAGCTTCCGAGATCAGACGAGATCGAGCGTTCTCAGAGTGGTATGGCCGTAAGCGAGATTCATGCTTTGAAATTGCCCATTTATTTTAGTTGTCAGCGTGTTTGTTTGCTCATATGCCTTTCCTGCTATTTCAGCTCAACTTTTATCACACTTTATCCACAACGGTAAATGTTCGTCCTTAAATTAAGCATTAAAGCAAAGAAAAAAAAATTCAAGCTTACAGCACCTGGTATTCCCAGGCGGTCTCCCATCCAAGTACTAACCAGGCCCGACCCTGCTTAGCTTCCGAGATCAGACGAGATCGAGCGTTCTCAGAGTGGTATGGCCGTAAGCGAGATTCGCACCTCGAAATTGCCCATTTATTTTTGCTTGTCAGCGTGTTTGTTTGCTTATATGCCTTTCCTGCTATTCCAGTTCAACTTTTATCACACTTTATTCACCACGGTAAATGTTCGTCCTTAAATTAAGCATGAAAGCAAAGAAAAAAAAATTAAAGCTTACAGCACCTGGTATTCCCAGGCGGTCTCCCATCCAAGTACTGACCAGGCCCGACCCTGCTTAGCTTCCGAGATCAGACGAGATCGAGCGTTCTCAGAGTGGTATGGCCGTAAGCGAGATTCGCGCTTCAAAATTGCCCATTTATTTTTGCTTGTCAGCATGTTTGTTTGCTCATATGTCTTTCCTGATATTCCAGTTCAACTTTTATCACACTTTATCCACAACGGTAAATGTTCGTCCTTAAATTAAGCCTGAAAGCAAAGAAAAAAAAATTAAAGCTTACAGCACCTGGTATTCCCAGGCGGTCTCCCATCCAAGTACTAACCAGGCCCGACCCTGCTTAGCTTCCGAGATCAGACGAGATCGAGCGTTCTCAGAGTGGTATGGCCGTAAGCGAGATATGTGGTTCGAAATTGGCCATTTGTTTTTGTTGTCATCATGTTTGTTTGCTCATATGCCTTTCCTGCTATTCCAGATCAACTTTTATCACACTTTATTCACCACGGTAAATGTTCATCCTTAAATTAAGCCTGAAAGCAAAGAAAAAAAAATTAAAGCTTACAGCACCTGGTATTCCCAGGCGGTCTCCCATCCAAGTACTAACCAGGCCCGACGCTGCTTAGCTTCCGAGATCAGACGAGATCGAGCAATCTCAGAGTGGTATGGCCGTAAGCGAGATTCGTGCTTCGAAATTGCCAATTTTTTTTTGTTGTCAGCGTGTTTGTTTGCTCATATGCCTTTCCTGCTATTCCAGTTCAACTTTTATCACACTTTATCCACAACGGTAAATGTTCGTCCTTAAATTAAGCCTGAAAGCAAAGAAAAAAAAATTAAAGCTTACAGCACCTGGTATTCCCAGGCGGTCTCCCATCCAAGTACTAACCAGGCCCGACCCTGCTTAGCTTCCGAGATCAGACGAGATCGAGCGTTCTCAGAGTGGTATGGCAGTAAGCGAGATTCATGCTTTGAAATTGCCCATTTATTTTAGTTGTCAGCGTGTTTGTTTGCTCATATGCCTTTCCTGCTATTTCAGTTCAACTTTTATCACACTTTATCCACAACGGTAAATGTTCGTCCTTAAATTAAGTATGAAAGCAAAGAAAAAAAAAATTTAAGCTTACAGCACCTGGTATTCCCAGGCGGTCTCCCATCCAAGTACTAACCAGGCCCGACCCTGCTTAGCTTCCGAGATCAGACGAGATCGAGCGTTCTCAGAGTGGTATGGCCGTAAGCGAGATTCGCACCTCGAAATTGCCCATTTATTTTTGCTTGTCAGCGTGTTTGTTTGCTTATATGCCTTTCCTGCTATTCCAGTTCAACTTTTATCACACTTTATCCACAACGGTAAATGTTCGTCCTTAATTTAAGTATGAAAGCAAAGAAAAAAAAAATTAAAGCTTACAGCACCTGGTATTCCCAGGCGGTCTCCCATCCAAGTACTAACCAGGCCCGACCCTGCTTAGCTTCCGAGATCAGACGAGATCGAGCGTTCTCAGAGTGGTATGGCCGTAAGCGAGATTTGCGCTTCGAAATTGCCAATTTATTTTTGCTTGTCAGCGTGTTTGTTTGCTTATATGCCTTTCCTGCTATTCCAGTTAAACTTTTATCACACTTTATTCACCACGGTACCTGTTCGTCCTTAAATTAAGCCTGAAAGCAAAGAAAAAAAAATTAAAGCTTACAGCACCTGGTATTCCCAGGCGGTCTCCCATCCAAGTACTAACCAGGCCCGACCCTGCTTAGCTTCCGAGATCAGACGAGATCGAGCGTTCTCAGAGTGGTATGGCCGTAAGCGAGATATGTGCTTCGAAATTGGCCATTTGTTTTTGTTGTCATCATGTTTGTTTGCTCATATGCCTTTCCTGCTATTCCAGATCAACTTTTATCACACTTTATTCACCACGGTAAATGTTCATCCTTAAATTAAGCCTGAAAGCAAAGAAAAAAAAGTTAAAGCTTACAGCACCTGGTATTCCCAGGCGGTCTCCCATCCAAGTACTAACCAGGCCCGACCCTGCTTAGCTTCCGAGATCAGACGAGATCGAGCGTTCTCAGAGTGGTATGGCCGGAAGCAAGATTCGCGCTTCAAAATTGCCCATTTATTTTTGCTTGTCAGCATGTTTGTTTGCTCATATGTCTTTCCTGCTATTCCAGTTCAACTTTTATCACACTTTATCCACAACGGTAAATGTTCGTCCTTAAATTAAGCCTAAAAGCAAAGAAAAAAAAATTCAAGCTTACAGCACCTGGTATTCCCAGGCGGTCTCCCATCCAAGTACTAACCAGGCCCGACCCTGCTTAGCTTCCGAGATCAGACGAGATCGAGCGTTCTCAGAGTGGTATGGCCGTAAGCGAGATTCGCACCTTGAAATTGCCCATTTATTTTTGCTTGTCAGCGTGTTTGTTTGCTTATATGCCTTTCCTGCTATTCCAGTTCAACTTTTATCACACTTTATTCACCACGGTAAATGTTCGTCCTTAAATTAAGCATGAAAGCAAAGAAAAAAAAATTAAAGCTTACAGCACCTGGTATTCCCAGGCGGTCTCCCATCCAAGTACTGACCAGGCCCGACCCTGCTTAGCTTCCGAGATCAGACGAGATCGAGCGTTCTCAGAGTGGTATGGCCGTAAGCGAGATTCGCGCTTCAAAATTGCCCATTTATTTTTGCTTGTCAGCATGTTTGTTTGCTCATATGTCTTTCCTGATATTCCAGTTCAACTTTTATCACACTTTATCCACAACGGTAAATGTTCGTCCTTAAATTAAGCCTGAAAGCAAAGAAAAAAAAATTAAAGCTTACAGCACCTGGTATTCCCAGGCGGTCTCCCATCCAAGTACTAACCAGGCCCGACCCTGCTTAGCTTCCGAGATCAGACGAGATCGAGCGTTCTCAGAGTGGTATGGCCGGAAGCGAGATATGTGGTTCGAAATTGGCCATTTGTTTTTGTTGTCATCATGTTTGTTTGCTCATATGCCTTTCCTGCTATTCCAGATCAACTTTTATCACACTTTATTCACCACGGTAAATGTTCATCCTTAAATTAAGCCTGAAAGCAAAGAAAAAAAAATTAAAGCTTACAGCACCTGGTATTCCCAGGCGGTCTCCCATCCAAGTACTAACCAGGCCCGACGCTGCTTAGCTTCCGAGATCAGACGAGATCGAGCAATCTCAGAGTGGTATGGCCGTAAGCGAGATTCGTGCTTCGAAATTGCCAATTTTTTTTTGTTGTCAGCGTGTTTGTTTGCTCATATGCCTTTCCTGCTATTCCAGTTCAACTTTTATCACACTTTATCCACAACGGTAAATGTTCGTCCTTAAATTAAGCCTGAAAGCAAAGAAAAAAAAATTAAAGCTTACAGCACCTGGTATTCCCAGGCGGTCTCCCATCCAAGTACTAACCAGGCCCGACCCTGCTTAGCTTCCGAGATCAGACGAGATCGAGCGTTCTCAGAGTGGTATGGCAGTAAGCGAGATTCATGCTTTGAAATTGCCCATTTATTTTAGTTGTCAGCGTGTTTGTTTGCTCATATGCCTTTCCTGCTATTTCAGTTCAACTTTTATCACACTTTATCCACAACGGTAAATGTTCGTCCTTAAATTAAGTATGAAAGCAAAGAAAAAAAAAATTTAAGCTTACAGCACCTGGTATTCCCAGGCGGTCTCCCATCCAAGTACTAACCAGGCCCGACCCTGCTTAGCTTCCGAGATCAGACGAGATCGAGCGTTCTCAGAGTGGTATGGCCGTAAGCGAGATTCGCACCTCGAAATTGCCCATTTATTTTTGCTTGTCAGCGTGTTTGTTTGCTTATATGCCTTTCCTGCTATTCCAGTTCAACTTTTATCACACTTTATCCACAACGGTAAATGTTCGTCCTTAATTTAAGTATGAAAGCAAAGAAAAAAAAAATTAAAGCTTACAGCACCTGGTATTCCCAGGCGGTCTCCCATCCAAGTACTAACCAGGCCCGACCCTGCTTAGCTTCCGAGATCAGACGAGATCGAGCGTTCTCAGAGTGGTATGGCCGTAAGCGAGATTTGCGCTTCGAAATTGCCAATTTATTTTTGCTTGTCAGCGTGTTTGTTTGCTTATATGCCTTTCCTGCTATTCCAGTTAAACTTTTATCACACTTTATTCACCACGGTACCTGTTCGTCCTTAAATTAAGCCTGAAAGCAAAGAAAAAAAAATTAAAGCTTACAGCACCTGGTATTCCCAGGCGGTCTCCCATCCAAGTACTAACCAGGCCCGACCCTGCTTAGCTTCCGAGATCAGACGAGATCGAGCGTTCTCAGAGTGGTATGGCCGTAAGCGAGATATGTGCTTCGAAATTGGCCATTTGTTTTTGTTGTCATCATGTTTGTTTGCTCATATGCCTTTCCTGCTATTCCAGATCAACTTTTATCACACTTTATTCACCACGGTAAATGTTCATCCTTAAATTAAGCCTGAAAGCAAAGAAAAAAAAGTTAAAGCTTACAGCACCTGGTATTCCCAGGCGGTCTCCCATCCAAGTACTAACCAGGCCTGACCCTGCTTAGCTTCCGAGATCAGACGAGATCGAGCGTTCTCAGAGTGGTATGGCCGGAAGCAAGATTCGCGCTTCAAAATTGCCCATTTATTTTTGCTTGTCAGCATGTTTGTTTGCTCATATGTCTTTCCTGCTATTCCAGTTCAACTTTTATCACACTTTATCCACAACGGTAAATGTTCGTCCTTAAATTAAGCCTAAAAGCAAAGAAAAAAAAATTAAAGCTTACAGCACCTGGTATTCCCAGGCGGTCTCCCATCCAAGTACTAACCAGGCCCGACCCTGCTTAGCTTCCGAGATCAGACAAGATCGAGCGTTCTCAGAGTGGTATGGCCGTAAGCGAGATTCATGCTTTGAAATTGCCCATTTATTTTAGTTGTCAGCGTGTTTGTTTGCTCATATGCCTTTCCTGCTATTTCAGTTCAACTTTTATCACACTTTATCCACAACGGTAAATGTTCGTCCTTAAATTAAGTATGAAAGCAAAAAAAATAAAAAATTTAAGCTTACAGCACCTGGTATTCCCAGGCGGTCTCCCATCCAAGTACTAACCAGGCCCGACCCTGCTTAGCTTCCGAGATCAGACGAGATCGAGCGTTCTCAGAGTGGTATGGCCGTAAGCAAGATTCGCACCTCGAAATTGCCCATTTATTTTTGCTTGTCAGCGAGTTTGTTTGCTTATATGCCTTTCCTGCTATTCCAGTTAAACTTTTATCACACTTTATTCACCACGGTACCTGTTCGTCCTTAAATTAAGCCTGAAAGCAAAGAAAAAAAAATTAAAGCTTACAGCACCTGGTATTCCCAGGCGGTCTCCCATCCAAGTACTAACCAGGCCCGACCCTGCTTAGCTTCCGAGATCAGACGAGATCGAGCGTTCTCAGAGTGGTATGGCCGTAAGCGAGATTCATGCTTTGAAATTGCCCATTTATTTTAGTTGTCAGCGTGTTTGTTTGCTCATATGCCTTTCCTGCTATTTCAGCTCAACTTTTATCACACTTTATCCACAACGGTAAATGTTCGTCCTTAAATTAAGTATGAAAGCAAAGAAAAAAAAATTTTAAGCTTACAGCACCTGGTATTCCCAGGCGGTCTCCCATCCAAGTACTAACCAGGCCCGACCCTGCTTAGCTTCCGAGATCAGACGAGATCGAGCGTTCTCAGAGTGGTATGGCCGTAAGCGAGATACGTGCTTCGAAATTGCCCATTTATTTTTGATTCTCAGTGTGTTTGTTTGCTTATATGCCTTTCCTGCTATTTCAGTTCAACTTTTATCACACTTTATCCACAACGGTAAATGTTCGTCCTTAAATTAAGCATTAAAGCAAAGAAAAAAAAATTCAAGCTTACAGCACCTGGTATTCCCAGGCGGTCTCCCATCCAAGTACTAACCAGGCCCGACCCTGCTTAGCTTCCGAGATCAGACGAGATCGAGCGTTCTCAGAGTGGTATGGCCGTAAGCGAGATTCGCACCTCGAAATTGCCCATTTATTTTTGCTTGTCAGCGTGTTTGTTTGCTTATATGCCTTTCCTGCTATTCCAGTTCAACTTTTATCACACTTTATTCACCACGGTAAATGTTCGTCCTTAAATTAAGCATGAAAGCAAAGAAAAAAAAATTAAAGCTTACAGCACCTGGTATTCCCAGGCGGTCTCCCATCCAAGTACTGACCAGGCCCGACCCTGCTTAGCTTCCGAGATCAGACGAGATCGAGCGTTCTCAGAGTGGTATGGCCGTAAGCGAGATTCGCGCTTCAAAATTGCCCATTTATTTTTGCTTGTCAGCATGTTTGTTTGCTCATATGTCTTTCCTGATATTCCAGTTCAACTTTTATCACACTTTATCCACAACGGTAAATGTTCGTCCTTAAATTAAGCCTGAAAGCAAAGAAAAAAAAATTAAAGCTTACAGCACCTGGTATTCCCAGGCGGTCTCCCATCCAAGTACTAACCAGGCCCGACCCTGCTTAGCTTCCGAGATCAGACGAGATCGAGCGTTCTCAGAGTGGTATGGCCGTAAGCGAGATATGTGGTTCGAAATTGGCCATTTGTTTTTGTTGTCATCATGTTTGTTTGCTCATATGCCTTTCCTGCTATTCCAGATCAACTTTTATCACACTTTATTCACCACGGTAAATGTTCATCCTTAAATTAAGCCTGAAAGCAAAGAAAAAAAAATTAAAGCTTACAGCACCTGGTATTCCCAGGCGGTCTCCCATCCAAGTACTAACCAGGCCCGACGCTGCTTAGCTTCCGAGATCAGACGAGATCGAGCAATCTCAGAGTGGTATGGCCGTAAGCGAGATTCGTGCTTCGAAATTGCCAATTTTTTTTTGTTGTCAGCGTGTTTGTTTGCTCATATGCCTTTCCTGCTATTCCAGTTCAACTTTTATCACACTTTATCCACAACGGTAAATGTTCGTCCTTAAATTAAGCCTGAAAGCAAAGAAAAAAAAATTAAAGCTTACAGCACCTGGTATTCCCAGGCGGTCTCCCATCCAAGTACTAACCAGGCCCGACCCTGCTTAGCTTCCGAGATCAGACGAGATCGAGCGTTCTCAGAGTGGTATGGCAGTAAGCGAGATTCATGCTTTGAAATTGCCCATTTATTTTAGTTGTCAGCGTGTTTGTTTGCTCATATGCCTTTCCTGCTATTTCAGTTCAACTTTTATCACACTTTATCCACAACGGTAAATGTTCGTCCTTAAATTAAGTATGAAAGCAAAGAAAAAAAAAATTTAAGCTTACAGCACCTGGTATTCCCAGGCGGTCTCCCATCCAAGTACTAACCAGGCCCGACCCTGCTTAGCTTCCGAGATCAGACGAGATCGAGCGTTCTCAGAGTGGTATGGCCGTAAGCAAGATTTGCGCTTCAAAATTGCCCATTTATTTTTGCTTGTCAGCATGTTTGTTTGCTCATATGTCTTTCCTGCTATTCCAGTTCAACTTTTATCACACTTTATCCACAACGGTAAATGTTCGTCCTTAAATTAAGCCTGAAAGCAAAGAAAAAAAAATTAAAGCTTACAGCACCTGGTATTCCCAGGCGGTCTCCCATCCAAGTACTAACCAGGCCCGTCCCTGCTTAGCTTCCGAGATCAGACAAGATCGAGCGTTCTCAGAGTGGTATGGCCGTAAGCGAGATTCATGCTTTGAAATTGCCCATTTATTTTAGTTGTCAGCGTGTTTGTTTGCTCATATGCCTTTCCTGCTATTTCAGTTCAACTTTTATCACACTTTATCCACAACGGTAAATGTTCGTCCTTAAATTAAGTATGAAAGCAAAAAAAAAAAAAAATTTAAGCTTACAGCACCTGGTATTCCCAGGCGGTCTCCCATCCAAGTACTAACCAGGCCCGACCCTGCTTAGCTTCCGAGATCAGACGAGATCGAGCGTTCTCAGAGTGGTATGGCCGTAAGCGAGATTCATGCTTTGAAATTGCCCATTTATTTTAGTTGTCAGCGTGTTTGTTTGCTCATATGCCTTTCCTGCTATTTCAGTTCAACTTTTATCACACTTTATCCACAACGGTAAATGTTCGTCCTTAAATTAAGTATGAAAGCAAAGAAAAAAAAAATTTAAGCTTACAGCACCTGGTATTCCCAGGCGGTCTCCCATCCAAGTACTAACCAGGCCCGACCCTGCTTAGCTTCCGAGATCAGACGAGATCGAGCGTTCTCAGAGTGGTATGGCCGTAAGCGAGATTCGCACCTCGAAATTGCCCATTTATTTTTGCTTGTCAGCGTGTTTGTTTGCTTATATGCCTTTTCTGCTATTCCAGTTCAACTTTTATCACACTTTATCCACAACGGTAAATGTTCGTCCTTAAATTAAGTATGAAAGCAAAGAAAAAAAAAATTAAAGCTTACAGCACCTGGTATTCCCAGGCGGTCTCCCATCCAAGTACTAACCAGGCCCGACCCTGCTTAGCTTCCGAGATCAGACGAGATCGAGCGTTCTCAGAGTGGTATGGCCGTAAGCGAGATTTGCGCTTCGAAATTGCCAATTTATTTTTGCTTGTCAGCGTGTTTGTTTGCTTATATGCCTTTCCTGCTATTCCAGTTAAACTTTTATCACACTTTATTCACCACGGTACCTGTTCGTCCTTAAATTAAGCCTGAAAGCAAAGAAAAAAAAATTAAAGCTTACAGCACCTGGTATTCCCAGGCGGTCTCCCATCCAAGTACTAACCAGGCCCGACCCTGCTTAGCTTCCGAGATCAGACGAGATCGAGCGTTCTCAGAGTGGTATGGCCGTAAGCGAGATATGTGCTTCGAAATTGGCCATTTGTTTTTGTTGTCATCATGTTTGTTTGCTCATATGCCTTTCCTGCTATTCCAGATCAACTTTTATCACACTTTATTCACCACGGTAAATGTTCATCCTTAAATTAAGCCTGAAAGCAAAGAAAAAAAAGTTAAAGCTTACAGCACCTGGTATTCCCAGGCGGTCTCCCATCCAAGTACTAACCAGGCCCGACCCTGCTTAGCTTCCGAGATCAGACGAGATCGAGCGTTCTCAGAGTGGTATGGCCGGAAGCAAGATTCGCGCTTCAAAATTGCCCATTTATTTTTGCTTGTCAGCATGTTTGTTTGCTCATATGTCTTTCCTGCTATTCCAGTTCAACTTTTATCACACTTTATCCACAACGGTAAATGTTCGTCCTTAAATTAAGTATGAAAGCAAAAAAAATAAAAAATTTAAGCTTACAGCACCTGGTATTCCCAGGCGGTCTCCCATCCAAGTACTAACCAGGCCCGACCCTGCTTAGCTTCCGAGATCAGACAAGATCGAGCGTTCTCAGAGTGGTATGGCCGTAAGCGAGATTCATGCTTTGAAATTGCCCATTTATTTTAGTTGTCAGCGTGTTTGTTTGCTCATATGCCTTTCCTGCTATTTCAGTTCAACTTTTATCACACTTTATCCACAACGGTAAATGTTCGTCCTTAAATTAAGTATGAAAGCAAAAAAAATAAAAAATTTAAGCTTACAGCACCTGGTATTCCCAGGCGGTCTCCCATCCAAGTACTAACCAGGCCCGACCCTGCTTAGCTTCCGAGATCAGACGAGATCGAGCGTTCTCAGAGTGGTATGGCCGTAAGCAAGATTCGCACCTCGAAATTGCCCATTTATTTTTGCTTGTCAGCGAGTTTGTTTGCTTATATGCCTTTCCTGCTATTCCAGTTAAACTTTTATCACACTTTATTCACCACGGTACCTGTTCGTCCTTAAATTAAGCCTGAAAGCAAAGAAAAAAAAATTAAAGCTTACAGCACCTGGTATTCCCAGGCGGTCTCCCATCCAAGTACTAACCAGGCCCGACCCTGCTTAGCTTCCGAGATCAGACGAGATCGAGCGTTCTCAGAGTGGTATGGCCGTAAGCGAGATTCATGCTTTGAAATTGCCCATTTATTTTAGTTGTCAGCGTGTTTGTTTGCTCATATGCCTTTCCTGCTATTTCAGCTCAACTTTTATCACACTTTATCCACAACGGTAAATGTTCGTCCTTAAATTAAGCATTAAAGCAAAGAAAAAAAAATTCAAGCTTACAGCACCTGGTATTCCCAGGCGGTCTCCCATCCAAGTACTAACCAGGCCCGACCCTGCTTAGCTTCCGAGATCAGACGAGATCGAGCGTTCTCAGAGTGGTATGGCCGTAAGCGAGATTCGCACCTCGAAATTGCCCATTTATTTTTGCTTGTCAGCGTGTTTGTTTGCTTATATGCCTTTCCTGCTATTCCAGTTCAACTTTTATCACACTTTATTCACCACGGTAAATGTTCGTCCTTAAATTAAGCATGAAAGCAAAGAAAAAAAAATTAAAGCTTACAGCACCTGGTATTCCCAGGCGGTCTCCCATCCAAGTACTGACCAGGCCCGACCCTGCTTAGCTTCCGAGATCAGACGAGATCGAGCGTTCTCAGGGTGGTATGGCCGTAAGCGAGATTCGCGCTTCAAAATTGCCCATTTATTTTTGCTTGTCAGCATGTTTGTTTGCTCATATGTCTTTCCTGATATTCCAGTTCAACTTTTATCACACTTTATCCACAACGGTAAATGTTCGTCCTTAAATTAAGCCTGAAAGCAAAGAAAAAAAAATTAAAGCTTACAGCACCTGGTATTCCCAGGCGGTCTCCCATCCAAGTACTAACCAGGCCCGACCCTGCTTAGCTTCCGAGATCAGACGAGATCGAGCGTTCTCAGAGTGGTATGGCCGTAAGCGAGATATGTGGTTCGAAATTGGCCATTTGTTTTTGTTGTCATCATGTTTGTTTGCTCATATGCCTTTCCTGCTATTCCAGATCAACTTTTATCACACTTTATTCACCACGGTAAATGTTCATCCTTAAATTAAGCCTGAAAGCAAAGAAAAAAAAATTAAAGCTTACAGCACCTGGTATTCCCAGGCGGTCTCCCATCCAAGTACTAACCAGGCCCGACGCTGCTTAGCTTCCGAGATCAGACGAGATCGAGCAATCTCAGAGTGGTATGGCCGTAAGCGAGATTCGTGCTTCGAAATTGCCAATTTTTTTTTGTTGTCAGCGTGTTTGTTTGCTCATATGCCTTTCCTGCTATTCCAGTTCAACTTTTATCACACTTTATCCACAACGGTAAATGTTCGTCCTTAAATTAAGCCTGAAAGCAAAGAAAAAAAAATTAAAGCTTACAGCACCTGGTATTCCCAGGCGGTCTCCCATCCAAGTACTAACCAGGCCCGACCCTGCTTAGCTTCTGAGATCAGACGAGATCGAGCGTTCTCAGAGTGGTATGGCAGTAAGCGAGATTCATGCTTTGAAATTGCCCATTTATTTTAGTTGTCAGCGTGTTTGTTTGCTCATATGCCTTTCCTGCTATTTCAGTTCAACTTTTATCACACTTTATCCACAACGGTAAATGTTCGTCCTTAAATTAAGTATGAAAGCAAAGAAAAAAAAAATTTAAGCTTACAGCACCTGGTATTCCCAGGCGGTCTCCCATCCAAGTACTAACCAGGCCCGACCCTGCTTAGCTTCCGAGATCAGACGAGATCGAGCGTTCTCAGAGTGGTATGGCCGTAAGCAAGATTCGCGCTTCAAAATTGCCCATTTATTTTTGCTTGTCAGCATGTTTGTTTGCTCATATGTCTTTCCTGCTATTCCAGTTCAACTTTTATCACACTTTATCCACAACGGTAAATGTTCGTCCTTAAATTAAGCCTGAAAGCAAAGAAAAAAAAATTAAAGCTTACAGCACCTGGTATTCCCAGGCGTCTCCCATCCAAGTACTAACCAGGCCCGTCCCTGCTTAGCTTCCGAGATCAGACAAGATCGAGCGTTCTCAGAGTGGTATGGCCGTAAGCGAGATTCATGCTTTGAAATTGCCCATTTATTTTAGTTGTCAGCGTGTTTGTTTGCTCATATGCCTTTCCTGCTATTTCAGTTCAACTTTTATCACACTTTATCCACAACGGTAAATGTTCGTCCTTAAATTAAGTATGAAAGCAAAAAAAAAAAAAAATTTAAGCTTACAGCACCTGGTATTCCCAGGCGGTCTCCCATCCAAGTACTAACCAGGCCCGACCCTGCTTAGCTTCCGAGATCAGACGAGATCGAGCGTTCTCAGAGTGGTATGGCCGTAAGCGAGATTCATGCTTTGAAATTGCCCATTTATTTTAGTTGTCAGCGTGTTTGTTTGCTCATATGCCTTTCCTGCTATTTCAGTTCAACTTTTATCACACTTTATCCACAACGGTAAATGTTCGTCCTTAAATTAAGTATGAAAGCAAAGAAAAAAAAAATTTAAGCTTACAGCACCTGGTATTCCCAGGCGGTCTCCCATCCAAGTACTAACCAGGCCCGACCCTGCTTAGCTTCCGAGATCAGACGAGATCGAGCGTTCTCAGAGTGGTATGGCCGTAAGCGAGATTCGCACCTCGAAATTGCCCATTTATTTTTGCTTGTCAGCGTGTTTGTTTGCTTATATGCCTTTCCTGCTATTCCAGTTCAACTTTTATCACACTTTATCCACAACGGTAAATGTTCGTCCTTAAATTAAGTATGAAAGCAAAGAAAAAAAAAATTAAAGCTTACAGCACCTGGTATTCCCAGGCGGTCTCCCATCCAAGTACTAACCAGGCCCGACCCTGCTTAGCTTCCGAGATCAGACGAGATCGAGCGTTCTCAGAGTGGTATGGCCGTAAGCGAGATTTGCGCTTCGAAATTGCCAATTTATTTTTGCTTGTCAGCGTGTTTGTTTGCTTATATGCCTTTCCTGCTATTCCAGTTAAACTTTTATCACACTTTATTCACCACGGTACCTGTTCGTCCTTAAATTAAGCCTGAAAGCAAAGAAAAAAAAATTAAAGCTTACAGCACCTGGTATTCCCAGGCGGTCTCCCATCCAAGTACTAACCAGGCCCGACCCTGCTTAGCTTCCGAGATCAGACGAGATCGAGCGTTCTCAGAGTGGTATGGCCGTAAGCGAGATATGTGCTTCGAAATTGGCCATTTGTTTTTGTTGTCATCATGTTTGTTTGCTCATATGCCTTTCCTGCTATTCCAGATCAACTTTTATCACACTTTATTCACCACGGTAAATGTTCATCCTTAAATTAAGCCTGAAAGCAAAGAAAAAAAAGTTAAAGCTTACAGCACCTGGTATTCCCAGGCGGTCTCCCATCCAAGTACTAACCAGGCCCGACCCTGCTTAGCTTCCGAGATCAGACGAGATCGAGCGTTCTCAGAGTGGTATGGCCGGAAGCAAGATTCGCGCTTCAAAATTGCCCATTTATTTTTGCTTGTCAGCATGTTTGTTTGCTCATATGTCTTTCCTGCTATTCCAGTTCAACTTTTATCACACTTTATCCACAACGGTAAATGTTCGTCCTTAAATTAAGCCTGAAAGCAAAGAAAAAAAAATTAAAGCTTACAGCACCTGGTATTCCCAGGCGGTCTCCCATCCAAGTACTAACCAGGCCCGACCCTGCTTAGCTTCCGAGATCAGACAAGATCGAGCGTTCTCAGAGTGGTATGGCCGTAAGCGAGATTCATGCTTTGAAATTGCCCATTTATTTTAGTTGTCAGCGTGTTTGTTTGCTCATATGCCTTTCCTGCTATTTCAGTTCAACTTTTATCACACTTTATCCACAACGGTAAATGTTCGTCCTTAAATTAAGTATGAAAGCAAAAAAAATAAAAAATTTAAGCTTACAGCACCTGGTATTCCCAGGCGGTCTCCCATCCAAGTACTAACCAGGCCCGACCCTGCTTAGCTTCCGAGATCAGACGAGATCGAGCGTTCTCAGAGTGGTATGGCCGTAAGCAAGATTCGCACCTCGAAATTGCCCATTTATTTTTGCTTGTCAGCGAGTTTGTTTGCTTATATGCCTTTCCTGCTATTCCAGTTAAACTTTTATCACACTTTATTCACCACGGTACCTGTTCGTCCTTAAATTAAGCCTGAAAGCAAAGAAAAAAAAATTAAAGCTTACAGCACCTGGTATTCCCAGGCGGTCTCCCATCCAAGTACTAACCAGGCCCGACCCTGCTTAGCTTCCGAGATCAGACGAGATCGAGCGTTCGCAGAGTGGTATGGCCGTAAGCGAGATTCATGCTTTGAAATTGCCCATTTATTTTAGTTGTCAGCGTGTTTGTTTGCTCATATGCCTTTCCTGCTATTTCAGCTCAACTTTTATCACACTTTATCCACAACGGTAAATGTTCGTCCTTAAATTAAGTATGAAAGCAAAGAAAAAAAAATTTTAAGCTTACAGCACCTGGTATTCCCAGGCGGTCTCCCATCCAAGTACTAACCAGGCCCGACCCTGCTTAGCTTCCGAGATCAGACGAGATCGAGCGTTCTCAGAGTGGTATGGCCGTAAGCGAGATACGTGCTTCGAAATTGCCCATTTATTTTTGATTCTCAGTGTGTTTGTTTGCTTATATGCCTTTCCTGCTATTTCAGTTCAACTTTTATCACACTTTATCCACAACGGTAAATGTTCGTCCTTAAATTAAGCATTAAAGCAAAGAAAAAAAAATTCAAGCTTACAGCACCTGGTATTCCCAGGCGGTCTCCCATCCAAGTACTAACCAGGCCCGACCCTGCTTAGCTTCCGAGATCAGACGAGATCGAGCGTTCTCAGAGTGGTATGGCCGTAAGCGAGATTCGCACCTCGAAATTGCCCATTTATTTTTGCTTGTCAGCGTGTTTGTTTGCTTATATGCCTTTCCTGCTATTCCAGTTCAACTTTTATCACACTTTATTCACCACGGTAAATGTTCGTCCTTAAATTAAGCATGAAAGCAAAGAAAAAAAAATTAAAGCTTACAGCACCTGGTATTCCCAGGCGGTCTCCCATCCAAGTACTGACCAGGCCCGACCCTGCTTAGCTTCCGAGATCAGACGAGATCGAGCGTTCTCAGAGTGGTATGGCCGTAAGCGAGATTCGCGCTTCAAAATTGCCCATTTATTTTTGCTTGTCAGCATGTTTGTTTGCTCATATGTCTTTCCTGCTATTCCAGTTCAACTTTTATCACACTTTATCCACAACGGTAAATGTTCGTCCTTAAATTAAGCCTGAAAGCAAAGAAAAAAAAATTAAAGCTTACAGCACCTGGTATTCCCAGGCGGTCTCCCATCCAAGTACTAACCAGGCCCGACCCTGCTTAGCTTCCGAGATCAGACGAGATCGAGCGTTCTCAGAGTGGTATGGCCGTAAGCGAGATATGTGCTTCGAAATTGGCCATTTGTTTTTGTTGTCATCATGTTTGTTTGCTCATATGCCTTTCCTGCTATTCCAGATCAACTTTTATCACACTTTATTCACCACGGTAAATGTTCATCCTTAAATTAAGCCTGAAAGCAAAGAAAAAAAAGTTAAAGCTTACAGCACCTGGTATTCCCAGGCGGTCTCCCATCCAAGAACTAACCAGGCCCGACCCTGCTTAGCTTCCGAGATCAGACGAGATCGAGCGTTCTCAGAGTGGTATGGCCGTAAGCGAGATTCATGCTTTGAAATTGCCCATTTATTTTAGTTGTCAGCGTGTTTGTTTGCTCATATGCCTTTCCTGCTATTTCAGTTCAACTTTTATCACACTTTATCCACAACGGTAAATGTTCGTCCTTAAATTAAGTATGAAAGCAAAGAAAAAAAAAATTTAAGCTTACAGCACCTGGTATTCCCAGGCGGTCTCCCATCCAAGTACTAACCAGGCCCGACCCTGCTTAGCTTCCGAGATCAGACGAGATCGAGCGTTCTCAGAGTGGTATGGCCGTAAGCGAGATTCGCACCTCGAAATTGCCCATTTATTTTTGCTTGTCAGCGTGTTTGTTTGCTTATATGCCTTTCCTGCTATTCCAGTTCAACTTTTATCACACTTTATCCACAACGGTAAATGTTCGTCCTTAAATTAAGTATGAAAGCAAAGAAAAAAAAAATTAAAGCTTACAGCACCTGGTATTCCCAGGCGGTCTCCCATCCAAGTACTAACCAGGCCCGACCCTGCTTAGCTTCCGAGATCAGACGAGATCGAGCGTTCTCAGAGTAGTATGGCCGTAAGCGAGATTTGCGCTTCGAAATTGCCAATTTATTTTTGATTGTCAGCGTGTTTGTTTGCTTATATGCCTTTCCTGCTATTCCAGTTAAACTTTTATCACACTTTATTCACCACGGTACCTGTTCGTCCTTAAATTAAGCCTGAAAGCAAAGAAAAAAAAATTAAAGCTTACAGCACCTGGTATTCCCAGGCGGTCTCCCATCCAAGTACTAACCAGGCCCGACCCTGCTTAGCTTCCGAGATCAGACGAGATCGAGCGTTCTCAGAGTGGTATGGCCGTAAGCAAGATTCGCGCTTCTAAATTGCCCATTTATTTTTGCTTGTCAGCATGTTTGTTTGCTCATATGTCTTTCCTGCTATTCCAGTTCAACTTTTATCACACTTTATCCACAACGGTAAATGTTCGTCCTTAAATTAAGCCTGAAAGCAAAGAAAAAAAAATTAAAGCTTACAGCACCTGGTATTCCCAGGCGGTCTCCCATCCAAGTACTAACCAGGCCCGTCCCTGCTTAGCTTCCGAGATCAGACAAGATCGAGCGTTCTCAGAGTGGTATGGCCGTAAGCGAGATTCATGCTTTGAAATTGCCCATTTATTTTAGTTGTCAGCGTGTTTGTTTGCTCATATGCCTTTCCTGCTATTTCAGTTCAACTTTTATCACACTTTATCCACAACGGTAAATGTTCGTCCTTAAATTAAGTATGAAAGCAAAAAAAAAAAAAAATTTAAGCTTACAGCACCTGGTATTCCCAGGCGGTCTCCCATCCAAGTACTAACCAGGCCCGACCCTGCTTAGCTTCCGAGATCAGACGAGATCGAGCGTTCTCAGAGTGGTATGGCCGTAAGCGAGATTCATGCTTTGAAATTGCCCATTTATTTTAGTTGTCAGCGTGTTTGTTTGCTCATATGCCTTTCCTGCTATTTCAGTTCAACTTTTATCACACTTTATCCACAACGGTAAATGTTCGTCCTTAAATTAAGTATGAAAGCAATGAAAAAAAAAATTTAAGCTTACAGCACCTGGTATTCCCAGGCGGTCTCCCATCCAAGTACTAACCAGGCCCGACCCTGCTTAGCTTCCGAGATCAGACGAGATCGAGCGTTCTCAGAGTGGTATGGCCGTAAGCGAGATTCGCACCTCGAAATTGCCCATTTATTTTTGCTTGTCAGCGTGTTTGTTTGCTTATATGCCTTTCCTGCTATTCCAGTTCAACTTTTATCACACTTTATCCACAGCGGTAAATGTTTGTCCTTAAATTGAGTATGAAAGCAAAGAAAAAAAAATTAAAGCTTACAGCACCTGGTATTCCCAGGCGGTCTCCCATCCAAGTACTAACCAGGCCCGACCCTGCTTAGCTTCCGAGATCAGACAAGATCGAGCGTTCTCAGAGTGGTATGGCCGTAAGCGAGATTCATGCTTTGAAATTGCCCATTTATTTTAGTTGTCAGCGTGTTTGTTTGCTCATATGCCTTTCCTGCTATTTCAGTTCAACTTTTATCACACTTTATCCACAACGGTAAATGTTCGTCCTTAAATTAAGTATGAAAGCAAAAAAAATAAAAAATTTAAGCTTACAGCACCTGGTATTCCCAGGCGGTCTCCCATCCAAGTACTAACCAGGCCCGACCCTGCTTAGCTTCCGAGATCAGACGAGATCGAGCGTTCTCAGAGTGGTATGGCCGTAAGCGAGATTCGCACCTCGAAATTGCCCATTTATTTTTGCTTGTCAGCGTGTTTGTTTGCTTATATGCCTTTCCTGCTATTCCAGTTCAACTTTTATCACACTTTATCCACAACGGTAAATGTTTGTCCTTAATTTAAGTATGAAAGCAAAGAAAAAAAAAATTAAAGCTTACAGCACCTGGTATTCCCAGGCGGTCTCCCATCCAAGTACTAACCAGGCCCGACCCTGCTTAGCTTCCGAGATCAGACGAGATCGAGCGTTCTCAGAGTGGTATGGCCGTAAGCGAGATTTGCGCTTCGAAATTGCCAATTTATTTTTGCTTGTCAGCGTGTTTGTTTGCTTATATGCCTTTCCTGCTATTCCAGTTAAACTTTTATCACACTTTATTCACCACGGTACCTGTTCGTCCTTAAATTAAGCCTGAAAGCAAAGAAAAAAAAATTAAAGCTTACAGCACCTGGTATTCCCAGGCGGTCTCCCATCCAAGTACTAACCAGGCCCGACCCTGCTTAGCTTCCGAGATCAGACGAGATCGAGCGTTCTCAGAGTGGTATGGCCGTAAGCGAGATATGTGCTTCGAAATTGGCCATTTGTTTTTGTTGTCATCATGTTTGTTTGCTCATATGCCTTTCCTGCTATTCCAGATCAACTTTTATCACACTTTATTCACCACGGTAAATGTTCATCCTTAAATTAAGCCTGAAAGCAAAGAAAAAAAAGTTAAAGCTTACAGCACCTGGTATTCCCAGGCGGTCTCCCATCCAAGTACTAACCAGGCCCGACCCTGCTTAGCTTCCGAGATCAGACGAGATTGAGCGTTCTCAGAGTGGTATGGCCGTAAGCGAGATTCGCACCTCGAAATTGCCCATTTATTTTTGCTTGTCAGCGTGTTTGTTTGCTTATATGCCTTTCCTGCTATTCCAGTTCAACTTTTATCACACTTTATCCACAACGGTAAATGTTCGTCCTTAAATTAAGTATGAAAGCAAAGAAAAAAAAATTAAAGCTTACAGCACCTGGTATTCCCAGGCGGTCTCCCATCCAAGTACTAACCAGGCCCGACCCTGCTTAGCTTCCGAGATCAGACGAGATCGAGCGTTCTCAGAGTGGTATGGCCGGAAGCAAGATTCGCGCTTCAAAATTGCCCATTTATTTTTGCTTGTCAGCATGTTTGTTTGCTCATATGTCTTTCCTGCTATTCCAGTTCAACTTTTATCACACTTTATCCACAACGGTAAATGTTCGTCCTTAAATTAAGCCTGAAAGCAAAGAAAAAAAAATTAAAGCTTACAGCACCTGGTATTCCCAGGCGGTCTCCCATCCAAGTACTAACCAGGCCCGACCCTGCTTAGCTTCCGAGATCAGACAAGATCGAGCGTTCTCAGAGTGGTATGGCCGTAAGCGAGATTCATGCTTTGAAATTGCCCATTTATTTTAGTTGTCAGCGTGTTTGTTTGCTCATATGCCTTTCCTGCTATTTCAGTTCAACTTTTATCACACTTTATCCACAACGGTAAATGTTCGTCCTTAAATTAAGTATGAAAGCAAAAAAAATAAAAAATTTAAGCTTACAGCACCTGGTATTCCCAGGCGGTCTCCCATCCAAGTACTAACCAGGCCCGACCCTGCTTAGCTTCCGAGATCAGACGAGATCGAGCGTTCTCAGAGTGGTATGGCCGTAAGCAAGATTCGCACCTCGAAATTGCCCATTTATTTTTGCTTGTCAGCGAGTTTGTTTGCTTATATGCCTTTCCTGCTATTCCAGTTCAACTTTTATCACACTTTATTCACCACGGTACCTGTTCGTCCTTAAATTAAGCCTGAAAGCAAAGAAAAAAAAATTAAAGCTTACAGCACCTGGTATTCCCAGGCGGTCTCCCATCCAAGTACTAACCAGGCCCGACCCTGCTTAGCTTCCGAGATCAGACGAGATCGAGCGTTCTCAGAGTGGTATGGCCGTAAGCGAGATTCATGCTTTGAAATTGCCCATTTATTTTAGTTGTCAGCGTGTTTGTTTGCTCATATGCCTTTCCTGCTATTTCAGCTCAACTTTTATCACACTTTATCCACAACGGTAAATGTTCGTCCTTAAATTAAGTATGAAAGCAAAGAAAAAAAAATTTTAAGCTTACAGCACCTGGTATTCCCAGGCGGTCTCCCATCCAAGTACTAACCAGGCCCGACCCTGCTTAGCTTCCGAGATCAGACGAGATCGAGCGTTCTCAGAGTGGTATGGCCGTAAGCGAGATACGTGCTTCGAAATTGCCCATTTATTTTTGATTCTCAGTGTGTTTGTTTGCTTATATGCCTTTCCTGCTATTTCAGTTCAACTTTTATCACACTTTATCCACAACGATAAATGTTCGTCCTTAAATTAAGCATTAAAGCAAAGAAAAAAAAATTCAAGCTTACAGCACCTGGTATTCCCAGGCGGTCTCCCATCCAAGTACTAACCAGGCCCGACCCTGCTTAGCTTCCGAGATCAGACGAGATCGAGCGTTCTCAGAGTGGTATGGCCGTAAGCGAGATTCGCACCTCGAAATTGCCCATTTATTTTTGCTTGTCAGCGTGTTTGTTTGCTTATATGCCTTTCCTGCTATTCCAGTTCAACTTTTATCACACTTTATTCACCACGGTAAATGTTCGTCCTTAAATTAAGCATGAAAGCAAAGAAAAAAAAATTAAAGCTTACAGCACCTGGTATTCCCAGGCGGTCTCCCATCCAAGTACTGACCAGGCCCGACCCTGCTTAGCTTCCGAGATCAGACGAGATCGAGCGTTCTCAGAGTGGTATGGCCGTAAGCGAGATTCGCGCTTCAAAATTGCCCATTTATTTTTGCTTGTCAGCATGTTTGTTTGCTCATATGTCTTTCCTGCTATTCCAGTTCAACTTTTATCACACTTTATCCACAACGGTAAATGTTCGTCCTTAAATTAAGCCTGAAAGCAAAGAAAAAAAAATTAAAGCTTACAGCACCTGGTATTCCCAGGCGGTCTCCCATCCAAGTACTGACCAGGCCCGACCCTGCTTAGCTTCCGAGATCAGACGAGATCGAGCGTTCTCAGAGTGGTATGGCCGTAAGCGAGATTCGCGCTTCAAAATTGCCCATTTATTTTTGCTTGTCAGCATGTTTGTTTGCTCATATGTCTTTCCTGCTATTCCAGTTCAACTTTTATCACACTTTATCCACAACGGTAATTGTTCGTCCTTAAATTAAGCCTGAAAGCAAAGAAAAAAAAATTAAAGCTTACAGCACCTGGTATTCCCAGGCGGTCTCCCATCCAAGTACTAACCAGGCCCGACCCTGCTTAGCTTCCGAGATCAGACGAGATCGAGCGTTCTCAGAGTGGTATGGCCGTAAGCAAGATTCGCGCTTCAAAATTGCCCATTTATTTTTGCTTGTCAGCATGTTTGTTTGCTCATATGTCTTTCCTGCTATTCCAGTTCAACTTTTATCACACTTTATCCACAACGGTAAATGTTCGTCCTTAAATTAAGTATGAAAGCAAAAAAAAAAAAAAATTTAAGCTTACAGCACCTGGTATTCCCAGGCGGTCTCCCATCCAAGTACTAACCAGGCCCGACCCTGCTTAGCTTCCGAGATCAGACGAGATCGAGCGTTCTCAGAGTGGTATGGCCGTAAGCAAGATTCATGCTTTGAAATTGCCCATTTATTTTAGTTGTCAGCGTGTTTGTTTGCTCATATGCCTTTCCTGCTATTTCAGTTCAACTTTTATCACACTTTATCCACAACGGTAAATGTTCGTCCTTAAATTAAGTATGAAAGCAAAGAAAAAAAAAATTTAAGCTTACAGCACCTGGTATTCCCAGGCGGTCTCCCATCCAAGTACTAACCAGGCCCGACCCTGCTTAGCTTCCGAGATCAGACGAGATCGAGCGTTCTCAGAGTGGTATGGCCGTAAGCGAGAGTCGCACCTCGAAATTGCCCATTTATTTTTGCTTGTCAGCGTGTTTGTTTGCTTATATGCCTTTCCTGCTATTCCAGTTCAACTTTTATCACACTTTATCCACAACGGTAAATGTTCGTCCTTAAATTAAGTATGAAAGCAAAGAAAAAAAAAATTAAAGCTTACAGCACCTGGTATTCCCAGGCGGTCTCCCATCCAAGTACTAACCAGGCCCGACCCTGCTTAGCTTCCGAGATCAGACGAGATCGAGCGTTCTCAGAGTGGTATGGCCGTAAGCGAGATTTGCGCTTCGAAATTGCCAATTTATTTTTGCTTGTCAGCGTGTTTGTTTGCTTATATGCCTTTCCTGCTATTCCAGTTAAACTTTTATCACACTTTATTCACCACGGTACCTGTTCGTCCTTAAATTAAGCCTGAAAGCAAAGAAAAAAAAATTAAAGCTTACAGCACCTGGTATTCCCAGGCGGTCTCCCATCCAAGTACTAACCAGGCCCGACCCTGCTTAGCTTCCGAGATCAGACGAGATCGAGCGTTCTCAGAGTGGTATGGCCGTAAGCGAGATATGTGCTTCGAAATTGGCCATTTGTTTTTGTTGTCATCATGTTTGTTTGCTCATATGCCTTTCCTGCTATTCCAGATCAACTTTTATCACACTTTATTCACCACGGTAAATGTTCATCCTTAAATTAAGCCTGAAAGCAAAGAAAAAAAAGTTAAAGCTTACAGCACCTGGTATTCCCAGGCGGTCTCCCATCCAAGTACTAACCAGGCCCGACCCTGCTTAGCTTCCGAGATCAGACGAGATCGAGCGTTCTCAGAGTGGTATGGCCGGAAGCAAGATTCGCGCTTCAAAATTGCCCATTTATTTTTGCTTGTCAGCATGTTTGTTTGCTCATATGTCTTTCCTGCTATTCCAGTTCAACTTTTATCACACTTTATCCACAACGGTAAATGTTCGTCCTTAAATTAAGCCTGAAAGCAAAGAAAAAAAAATTAAAGCTTACAGCACCTGGTATTCCCAGGCGGTCTCCCATCCAAGTACTAACCAGGCCCGACCCTGCTTAGCTTCCGAGATCAGACAAGATCGAGCGTTCTCAGAGTGGTATGGCCGTAAGCGAGATTCATGCTTTGAAATTGCCCATTTATTTTAGTTGTCAGCGTGTTTGTTTGCTCATATGCCTTTCCTGCTATTTCAGTTCAACTTTTATCACACTTTATCCACAACGGTAAATGTTCGTCCTTAAATTAAATATGAAAGCAAAAAAAATAAAAAATTTAAGCTTACAGCACCTGGTATTCCCAGGCGGTCTCCCATCCAAGTACTAACCAGGCCCGACCCTGCTTAGCTTCCGAGATCAGACGAGATCGAGCGTTCTCAGAGTGGTATGGCCGTGAGCAAGATTCGCACCTCGAAATTGCCCATTTATTTTTGCTTGTCAGCGAGTTTGTTTGCTTATATGCCTTTCCTGCTATTCCAGTTAAACTTTTATCACACTTTATTCACCACGGTACCTGTTCGTCCTTAAATTAAGCCTGAAAGCAAAGAAAAAAAAATTAAAGCTTACAGCACCTGGTATTCCCAGGCGGTCTCCCATCCAAGTACTAACCAGGCCCGACCCTGCTTAGCTTCCGAGATCAGACGAGATCGAGCGTTCTCAGAGTGGTATGGCCGTAAGCGAGATTCATGCTTTGAAATTGCCCATTTATTTTAGTTGTCAGCGTGTTTGTTTGCTCATATGCCTTTCCTGCTATTTCAGCTCAACTTTTATCACACTTTATCCACAACGGTAAATGTTCGTCCTTAAATTAAGTATGAAAGCAAAGAAAAAAAATTTTTAAGCTTACAGCACCTGGTATTCCCAGGCGGTCTCCCATCCAAGTACTAACCAGGCCCGACCCTGCTTAGCTTCCGAGATCAGACGAGATCGAGCGTTCTCAGAGTGGTATGGCCGTAAGCGAGATACGTGCTTCGAAATTGCCCATTTATTTTTGATTCTCAGTGTGTTTGTTTGCTTATATGCCTTTCCTGCTATTTCAGTTCAACTTTTATCACACTTTATCCACAACGGTAAATGTTCGTCCTTAAATTAAGCATTAAAGCAAAGAAAAAAAAATTCAAGCTTACAGCACCTGGTATTCCCAGGCGGTCTCCCATCCAAGTACTAACCAGGCCCGACCCTGCTTAGCTTCCGAGATCAGACGAGATCGAGCGTTCTCAGAGTGGTATGGCCGGAAGCGAGATTCGCACCTCGAAATTGCCCATTTATTTTTGCTTGTCAGCGTGTTTGTTTGCTTATATGCCTTTCCTGCTATTCCAGTTCAACTTTTATCACACTTTATTCACCACGGTAAATGTTCGTCCTTAAATTAAGCATGAAAGCAAAGAAAAAAAAATTAAAGCTTACAGCACCTGGTATTCCCAGGCGGTCTCCCATCCAAGTACTGACCAGGCCCGACCTTGCTTAGCTTCCGAGATCAGACGAGATCGAGCGTTCTCAGAGTGGTATGGCCGTAAGCGAGATTCGCGCTTCAAAATTGCCCATTTATTTTTGCTTGTCAGCATGTTTGTTTGCTCATATGTCTTTCCTGCTATTCCAGTTCAACTTTTATCACACTTTATCCACAACGGTAAATGTTCGTCCTTAAATTAAGCCTGAAAGCAAAGAAAAAAAAATTAAAGCTTACAGCACCTGGTATTCCCAGGCGGTCTCCCATCCAAGTACTAACCAGGCCCGACCCTGCTTAGCTTCCGAGATCAGACGAGATCGAGCGTTCTCAGAGTGGTATGGCCGTAAGCGAGATATGTGGTTCGAAATTGGCCATTTGTTTTTGTTGTCATCATGTTTGTTTGCTCATATGCCTTTCCTGCTATTCCAGATCAACTTTTATCACACTTTATTCACCACGGTAAATGTTCATCCTTAAATTAAGCCTGAAAGCAAAGAAAAAAAAGTTAAAGCTTACAGCACCTGGTATTCCCAGGCGGTCTCCCATCCAAGTACTAACCAGGCCCGACCCTGCTTAGCTTCCGAGATCAGACGAGATTGAGCGTTCTCAGAGTGGTATGGCCGTAAGCGAGATTCGCACCTCGAAATTGCCCATTTATTTTTGCTTGTCAGCGTGTTTGTTTGCTTATATGCCTTTCCTGCTATTCCAGTTCAACTTTTATCACACTTTATCCACAACGGTAAATGTTCGTCCTTAAATTAAGCCTGAAAGCAAAGAAAAAAAAATTAAAGCTTACAGCACCTGGTATTCCCAGGCGGTCTCCCATCCAAGTACTAACCAGGCCCGACCCTGCTTAGCTTCCGAGATCAGACAAGATCGAGCGTTCTCAGAGTGGTATGGCCGTAAGCGAGATTCATGCTTTGAAATTGCCCATTTATTTTAGTTGTCAGCGTGTTTGTTTGCTCATATGCCTTTCCTGCTATTTCAGTTAAACTTTTATCACACTTTATCCACAACGGTAAATGTTCGTCCTTAAATTAAGTATGAAAGCAAAAAAAATAAAAAATTTAAGCTTACAGCACCTGGAATTCCCAGGCGGTCTCCCATCCAAGTACTAACCAGGCCCGACCCTGCTTAGCTTCCGAGATCAGACGAGATCGAGCGTTCTCAGAGTGGTATGGCCGTAAGCAAGATTCGCACCTCGAAATTGCCCATTTATTTTTGCTTGTCAGCGAGTTTGTTTGCTTATATGCCTTTCCTGCTATTCCAGTTAAACTTTTATCACACTTTATTCACCACGGTACCTGTTCGTCCTTAAATTAAGCCTGAAAGCAAAGAAAAAAAAATTAAAGCTTACAGCACCTGGTATTCCCAGGCGGTCTCCCATCCAAGTACTAACCAGGCCCGACCCTGCTTAGCTTCCGAGATCAGACGAGATCGAGCGTTCTCAGAGTGGTATGGCCGTAAGCGAGATTCATGCTTTGAAATTGCCCATTTATTTTAGTTGTCAGCGTGTTTGTTTGCTCATATGCCTTTCCTGCTATTTCAGCTCAACTTTTATCACACTTTATCCACAACGGTAAATGTTCGTCCTTAAATTAAGTATGAAAGCAAAGAAAAAAAATTTTTAAGCTTACAGCACCTGGTTTTCCCAGGCGGTCTCCCATCCAAGTACTAACCAGGCCCGACCCTGCTTAGCTTCCGAGATCAGACGAGATCGAGCGTTCTCAGAGTGGTATGGCCGTAAGCGAGATACGTGCTTCGAAATTACCCATTTATTTTTGATTCTCAGTGTGTTTGTTTGCTTATATGCCTTTCCTGCTATTTCAGTTCAACTTTTATCACACTTTATCCACAACGGTAAATGTTCGTCCTTAAATTAAGCATTAAAGCAAAGAAAAAAAAATTCAAGCTTACAGCACCTGGTATTCCCAGGCGGTCTCCCATCCAAGTACTAACCAGGCCCGACCCTGCTTAGCTTCCGAGATCAGACGAGATCGAGCGTTCTCAGAGTGGTATGGCCGTAAGCGAGATTCGCACCTCGAAATTGCCCATTTATTTTTGCTTGTCAGCGTGTTTGTTTGCTTATATGCCTTTCCTGCTATTCCAGTTCAACTTTTATCACACTTTATTCACCACGGTAAATGTTCGTCCTTAAATTAAGCATGAAAGCAAAGAAAAAAAAATTAAAGCTTACAGCACCTGGTATTCCCAGGCGGTCTCCCATCCAAGTACTGACCAGGCCCGACCTTGCTTAGCTTCCGAGATCAGACGAGATCGAGCGTTCTCAGAGTGGTATGGCCGTAAGCGAGATTCGCGCTTCAAAATTGCCCATTTATTTTTGCTTGTCAGCATGTTTGTTTGCTCATATGTCTTTCCTGCTATTCCAGTTCAACTTTTATCACACTTTATCCACAACGGTAAATGTTCGTCCTTAAATTAAGCCTGAAAGCAAAGAAAAAAAAATTAAAGCTTACAGCACCTGGTATTCCCAGGCGGTCTCCCATCCAAGTACTAACCAGGCCCGACCCTGCTTAGCTTCCGAGATCAGACGAGATCGAGCGTTCTCAGAGTGGTATGGCCGTAAGCGAGATATGTGGTTCGAAATTGGCCATTTGTTTTTGTTGTCATCATGTTTGTTTGCTCATATGCCTTTCCTGCTATTCCAGATCAACTTTTATCACACTTTATTCACCACGGTAAATGTTCATCCTTAAATTAAGCCTGAAAGCAAAGAAAAAAAAGTTAAAGCTTACAGCACCTGGTATTCCCAGGCGGTCTCCCATCCAAGTACTAACCAGGCCCGACCCTGCTTAGCTTCCGAGATCAGACGAGATTGAGCGTTCTCAGAGTGGTATGGCCGTAAGCGAGATTCGCACCTCGAAATTGCCCATTTATTTTTGCTTGTCAGCGTGTTTGTTTGCTTATATGCCTTTCCTGCTATTCCAGTTCAACTTTTATCACACTTTATCCACAACGGTAAATGTTCGTCCTTAAATTAAGTATGAAAGCAAAGAAAAAAAAATTAAAGCTTACAGCACCTGGTATTCCCAGGCGGTCTCCCATCCAAGTACTAACCAGGCCCGACCCTGCTTAGCTTCCGAGATCAGACGAGATCGAGCGTTCTCAGAGTGGTATGGCCGTAAGCAAGATTCGCGCTTCAAAATTGTCCATTTATTTTTGCTTGTCAGCATGTTTGTTTGCTCATATGTCT